>NW_021319925.1:209911-216907 GCF_001605985.2 Dendrobium catenatum
GAGCGTAAGAAATAGGTTTAGCACCGAGTAGCACCTCACCAGTAGGTAAGATAAAGGATTAGAGCGAGAGGTACGCGACTCATATAAAAAAATGAGTTTTTTAGGTTCACATGAATAAACGCAAGTCGGCTCCACCTGCGGATGACCGACTATCCGTCGTTTCGATGGAGAAGTAAGAGGTATTAAGAATTTGAGCTTAACTGGTATAAGGAAATGCGGATAGCAGGGTAGACCTAAAATAAAGGACTTGGTATAGCAATTATAATCTACTTTAGGTAGAAGTGAACTTTTCCCTTTAATGATGATTTAAAACCGAGAAAATTTTTAAGCTCTTAATCTATAGGATAAATAGAATGGACTTATAAAATATAAGGTAACAGTGTGTTGGATTCCCCGTTATCGTTCTTAGATGGAGAGAGTTAGTAATAGTTTGTTGTCTTCTTGGATTCTCTATTGTCTACTTTGAGTCTGTGTTGATTGTGTGTTTTATGATTGCCTTTGGTACTCCGTTTTGCAACAGTTTAGCCAACCGCCCCATTGCTGTGTAGAGATTTTATCTACCTTAACTATTCGTTTTTTCTGATACCGTATGTGTTGGTTCTTCAACTTTTACTTCTATTATACACAAAGTTTTCGTTGCCAGACGTTCTAACACGTTACCAATCTTGTAGTGCATGGCGATAGGTTTCCTTCTGTGAACCTTGAAATTATTTTGATTTCGTCTTCTGCAGAAACGAAACCTTTATATAATCTTACATCACACCACAGTGGAGATCAGAAAATCATATTCCGCTCATCTGGAATAATTATTCTTCTGTCTCATACACTTAAAATTAGATATTTTTTACAATCTGTTCACTCAAATACCATACGTAGGCGATTGTGAGAGTTCCTTTCGTCTGCGACAATCTATTTCTTGTTTACGTTGCTGAGGACCTGTAACCACCTTATAATAATCGTCCGGGATGATCGGTCCTCTGTAAAAAATTTCAATCCAACGATAAATTTTCGTCCAAAACGAATTCAAACTGACTTAAAATAGTTTTCAGCAAGTTTTCTAAGAAACGGCGACCTTGTAATAACCGTTCGTAACCGGACGAACCTAGTTCGTACGGGACGATCAGCTGTACGAAGACATTCGTAACACATATACAAATAGGGTCGTTTCAAATTGTTTAAGTAAAATCGTCTCAGACGATCCAACGATCGTACGGGACATCCACTGCGTATCATATTGGAATACTTGCGTTTTTGGGCGATTTTTTCCCTTAATCTTTGTAATAAATTAAGTCCACCCAAGCGTCTCAGTAAACTGCCACCAATCATTTGATGTCTTTATCTTCTGCCTCTTGATAGCTAGAATAAGCTAAAGGTATGAAGTAGTGGAGATGCATTCCAAGGTCGAGATTCCTACCACTGGATTGTAAGGCTTCACTTGTGAGTTCTAACAGTAAGAATCTCTACTTAATTTGTTACTTTCTCACTGTTCTTCTGTCTCTTCTCTAGACTTTCTTTGAGAATCTGTCAAGGAGATTTCCGGTTCGGCTGCCGACTTGGAGAGTCTGACATAGCCGAAGTGGTTCACTGCGCTACACCTTGCGAGCAGTCTGTGAATAGGCCGAAGGGTCTGTTTGCTCATGACACTTGTGTAGAGTTGTAGATACAGTCCGAAGGGTTCGCTGGCCTACACTTGTGGAGTGATGAGTAGGTCTTCCACGTGCGTTCTCTGCCTTACACTTAGAAGAGTGTGAATACCTGAAGGTTCTCGTGCCTACACATAGGAGAGTGTGAAAGTAGGCGACCGGTTCTCTAGCCAACACTTGATGTGTAAAGTGACAACGGTCTCTGCCGCACCGGGGTGCAGTTGAAATAGAGGTATAGTTGTGTAACAACTTCTCCGCCTTAACTGGGTGCAAAAGGAGAGTCACTATTGGTATTAGTCGCAATACTCCAGAGGTGCCTCTGGAGTGGATGCTTAGGTCTGGTTTAGACCGAACAAATATATAATCTTTGTGTGTCATTACTATAGCTGTTTTTACGTTTCCCATTTTAATTCTTTATTCTCTTAAAAACCTCTGTGGTTGAAAAACTTTTTCTACAATAACTTAAAAAGAAATAATTTTTATTTGGTTCAACATAATTTTAAAAGAGGGCTTAATTTTTTTTTTAAACTACCAATTCACCCCCCCGCTTGGTAGCCTTTGGGACATTAACTTAGGCTTAACAACCTTATTATTAGACTCAACATGTTATGCAACAAGGATGATGTAGCAGAAGTTATTTGTCGCACCTGCAATGCTCCTCGGTTTAAGTCAAACTCGGGAAAACAACGTCGTCCAAAGAAAGATGTGTCATATTCCTGTTTATTTTATTTATCAATCATTCCAAGACTTCAGCGACTCTATGCATCAATGAGTTCAGCAGGTCATATGAGATGTCATAAGGAGAAAATAACAAAAAGTGGTGTTCTTTTTTATCCATCATATGCTGAAGCGTGGAAACATTTTGATCAAGTGCATACTTCATTTACTGTTGAACCCCACAACATAAGATTGAGATTATGTGCTGATGGTTTTACACCCTATAGTCAAATAGCTACACCATACTCTTGTTGGCCATTTATATTAACACCATACAACCTTCCACCAAAGATGTGTATGATTACTCCGTATATGTTCTTAACTCTTATAATACCTGGATCACATAATCCGAAAGAAAAAAATTGATGTTTTTTTTTTGCAACCATTAATTGATGACCTCAAGTTATTATGGGAAGGAGTGCTCACATATGACATATCAACAAAATAAAATTTTCTGCTTCGAGCTGCATTGTTGTGGACCATTGATGATTTTCCAGCCTATGGTATGTTGTCTTGTTAGAGCACAGCAGGAAAATTAGCATGTCCTTACTGCATGGAGAATAGCAAAGCTTTTCACACTAAAATATGGAGGAAAAAATACTTAGTTTAATTGTCATCGTATGTTTATACTTGCTAATCATCAGTTTTGGAGAAATAAGGAAGCATTTGTTAAAAACAGAATTAAGAGGTCGCCTCCTCTACCCAGATTAATTGGTGATGATGTCTTACAGAGACTTTCTGAAATTCCAATAATTATTGATTTTCCAATGCTATCAGAGTCTAAATTTTTGGGTTATGGTGTTGAACATAATTGGATTAAGAAAAGTATTTTCTGGACATTACCATATTAGAGAACTAATTTGATAAGGCATAATCTGGATGTTATGTGCATTGAGAAGAACTTTTTGGATTATATTTTTAATACAATTATGGATGTTAAAGGTAAGAGTAAAGATAATGTCAAAGCAAGGATGGACATTAAAGAGTATTGCCGGTGAAAAAATCTAGAGTTAGTAATAACAATCGACGGTAAAATAATGAAGCCCAAAGCTCCATACTCTTTCATCATCTGCAAGTTAAAAATGATATTTCCCCCTGATTTTTTTGATTCTATTGAACATCTTCCAGTCCATCTACTTTATAAAGCTAGAGTGAGTGGACCTGTATAATATCGTTGGATGTATCCTTTCGAAAGGTAAATGGGTTCATATTTTTATTAAGTCTCAAATATTTTTTAATAAGTTGAGATAACATAATTTTTTTAACTTGATGATTGTAATTATTTAATAGATATTTGAACAAATTGAAGAAATAAATTAAGAATAAAGCATGACCAAAAGAATCAATATGTGAAGCATACTTGTCTCAAGAAACACCTCACTTTTGCTCCTACTACTTCGAGCCCCATATAAGTAAAACAAGAACAAAGATTGGTCGTAACATGGACTTCGATCTAGAAGAACAATCACATGCTGCACTATTAGTATTTAGAAGGCTAGGAAAGCCTAGTGGCAAATGTGTTGAAATATTTCTTAACGATTTAGAAATAAATACAGCGAATTTGTATGTGCTACTGAACTGTGAAGAAGTTGAGCCAATCTTAGAGTAAGTTCTTGCATAATGTTAACAATGAGTAATATTTATTAATTTAAAATACTAAAGTATTATTTGTCACCAGGTATTTCGTAAGTAATTTGCCTTTGACAGATTCGTTGGATATTGAGCTTGCAGTTACAAATGAATTTCCAACTTGGTTCAGATCATATGTGAGCACATCAATTTTAAAAATTTAAATCTTATTTATAATAAAAAATACTAATATTTGAAAATGTTTTTAGGTTCAAAACCCTGATAAGCATTCCCTCTATTTGAGGGAGGTTCACCCTAAATTCTAAACCTGCAAAAATAGCAATACATAATAAGAAGTTTTGGGCATCACGCCTCTATATTCATCACAACTATATACATAAGCACAAATTAAACAAATAAGTTTACAATTAAACATTAAAAAGTTCTAAATAAGTTCATCAAACATAAAACAAGTTCACAAGTTCTAAATTCAATAACGTTACAATCACAAGTTCACAAGTTCTAAATACAATCATCAAATATAAAAAAAAATCTAATCCTCAGATGTATCCTCACTATCTGGAGATGGCTGCTCCTCTTACTCCTTCTTCCTTTGATTTTCAACTCTGTAGGATTGCAGCTCTGCTTGCATTTCATTTTGAACCTTTCTCATTTCTTCAATCTCTCTAGATTGAACCCTTTTCATCTCTTCAATCTCTCTAGTCAACACTGCAACCCTCTCGCTTACAGATTCTTAAGCTCCACTTGGATCATAAAATACATAGGTGGATGAACTGCCCTCAATAGCATAGGCCTGTGAACCCATGCCATATACCCTCCCCCTTTATCTTCCACCAATAACATCTGACCATGTATGATACTCAGAAATGTGGGCCGATCCTGAAGATGATCCCTCGCTAGTGGACTACCGACTTTCTCGAGCTCATACAAAATCATCCTGCGAGATTAAATCCATAAAATATATTGATATTACAATTAGTTTTATTAAAATAAATTTTTATTCTAAAACTCCAAAAAATTTTACTCACATGAGCCTTCTTAGCCTTCTCATCAACCCACTGATGGTCAGCTTGATGTTGATGAGTTCTTGTATGCAACTCCAGTGGTGTTAGCTCCCGACCAAGATGCTCTTTTTAAAATTTTGATGCTTAGTTATAATAACATAAATATATTTAATAAACTAATTTAAAACTCTTATCAGTCGCCGCCTATGTTCCATATGAGGTACAAATCCACCAGTATAAAGAGAGCTTCCTAAACCACCATAGTTAGAGGCTCGATTCTATTTATTTTGCTGTCTCAATTTTATAAACTTAGGGGTCGCCCAAGCACTACTCAAATCAGCCCAAATGCCCTCTAATCCAATTAAGATGCTGCCCGGACTTTCTAATGTCCGTGAACATTTCCTTGAGACGGGTCGCTCCTCTTCTCTAAAAATTTGTTCTGATCCTTATGCTGTGCTCAGGCAACCACCTAAATTCTTTATGTAAAAATTTAAGCAATACCAAAAAGATTAGTACAAATTAAATAACATATTTGAAATCATATCAAAAAAGTATACCTGAAATTCTTCAAACTACATATCTCTAACCGGCTTTGGGATCTTCTTTCAGGATAAGTAAGGAGCATCATATTTATTCTTTATAATATCCCGGATCATATGTATAGGTGGCCTTGAAGGATTAAAGCTGCAAGTTATTTTTTTTGTCAATAACATGTAATATATCAAAATACAAATAACTTATTAATATAAACTGACTTACTTATCACGCTCAGGCTCAATGTAGTGACGCTTATCTTTTGCAGCTGCATGATCACTAGCGCCAACTTCTGGTGGTCTAGATGGTCCACCCTGTTCATGCTGCACCGGATAGGGGTAGTAATATGGTTAAGGGTAAGGAGGGTGAGGACCTGTGGATGGACCAGCTGCCTGTGATGATGGTGGGGAGTAATATGGATAGAATGGAGAAGCATGTGTTTGATCTGGAGAGGAGAAGTGAGGACTCGTCGAGGGAGGAGGGAAGTGGCCAGGGAAGTATGGAGGTACAACAGTATGTGGATCTGAAGGTCCCTGACCTTGCTCACTCGGGGAATGCTGCTGGCCCCTAAGTGGTAGTGGTGTAGGTACATCAGTAGGTGGAACTGATGGTCCCTCCTCTTCATCAGGCTGTGTGGCTCTACTAATAGTAAACTTCTTCCGCCGGAACTTTGAGGCAAATGATTTATGAGGAGGATCATCGCGTGAAGCCATCTGCATTAAAAGAAACAATTAGTAAAGCATTGTAATATATAAATAATACAAATAAAAAAAGCAATTAATAAAAAGTATAATTCTACAATTCTAAATATAATAGAATACAAATACAATAAGCAATTAATAAAGCAGTTAATGAATTACAAAAAAAAATGCTACAATACAAGTTGGAAATTAACATTTTTATTTCTTATATTTCAAAAAGTACTTTTTAAAATATTACAAAAAAGTAAAATTATATAATACTAAATTATAAAAACTACTCAAAATCATCAAAACTATTTTCATTGCTCTCAAGGGTATCTTCACTTTCATCTTCATTCTCATCTTCGCCTGAGCTAGTTGAACTATTCATATCTTCTAACTCCATTTCAATACTAGAGGTTGTAGTTGGCATCTCCTCAATTTCAACAGGCCTACAACTTGGACATCTCATCCTCTTGATGTGTAGTTGCTACAATGTATTGCTGATCAATTATTCTTCATACTTTTATTTTTATGACAGCTAGTCAATCTTGTTTGACTATAGTGACCTTAGCACCCTAAATGAAAATAAAGATTTATGCTTTTATCGGCGTACTAGTAAAACTAAAGTTAGAGAGGCTTTAAAGAAAATGAAGGGTGGAAAAGCTGTTGGAACTGATGATATTCCAATAGAGGTGTGGAAATTCTTAGGAGATGAAGGAATTTCATGGCTTACTAAACTTTTTAATACTATTTTAAAGACTAAAAAGATGCCAGATGAGTGAAGAATGAGTGTGTTAATTCCTATTTTAAGAATAAAGGTGATGC
>NW_021319925.1:216955-228773 GCF_001605985.2 Dendrobium catenatum
ATTTTTTTTGCTTTAGTCTTGGATGTTCTCACTAGACATTTGCAAGAGGATGTACCTTGGTGTATGCTTTTTGCTGATGATATTCTTCTTGTTGATAAGACTAGAGAGGGAGTTGAAGGTAAACTTGAATTATGGAGGTCAACCTTAGAGTCTAAAGGTTTTCGCTTGAGTAGATCTAAAACGGAATATATGGAGTATAATTTTAGTAGTAATAGACCTAGTGAGGGGATTGTGACTTTGGGCGATCAAGTCATTAATAAGAGTACATGTTTTAGATATCTTGGATCTATTATTTAGAGTGATGGTGAAATAGATGGGGATATTATCAGCAGAATTCAAGTTGGATGGTTGAAGTGGAGGAATGCATTGGGCTTGTTATGTGATAGAAATGTACCCCTCAAACTTAAGAGAAAATTCTATAAGATGGTAGTGAGGCCTGCAATGCTTTATGGTGCGAAATGTTGGCCATTAAAAGAGAAGCATAATACTAAGTTAAGTGTGGCAGAGATGAGGATGCTCAGGTGGATGAGTGGCTTTACCCTTAGAGATAGGATACGAAATGAGCATATACGTAAAAAGGTTGGAGTAGCTCCAGTAGAAGATAAGATTAGAGAGAGTCGCCTTAGATGGTTTGGTCACATAAAACGGCGGCCTTGCGATGACCCGTTTAGGAGAGTAGAGGTATTAGATTTGACTTATGTTAAGAAAGGTAGGGGTAGACCTAAAAAGACTTGGTTAGAAAATATTAGGAATGACCTTTCTTTATTAGATTTAAACGAGAATTTAACTTTTAATAGGATACAATGGAGAAAAAGGATTTATGTAGTCGACCCCACGTAGTGGGATAAAGGCTTGATGTTGTTGTTGTTGTTGTTGTTGTTGTTGTTGTAGCCAATCTTGTTTGTCTCTACGACCACTGGGATATTTGCTGAAATAAACTTGAATAGCTTGACTTACTAACACAAATGGATAAAACTTCCCATATCTTCTACTATGTTTTACATCTACTAAACCATACGTAGGATGATCCCTTGTGCCTCTATTCTGTATTGGATCATACCATTGAAAGTTTAAAAAACATACAAAGTTCTCATCTCGCCTGGATATTCCAAGTCAAGAACCTCATTCAGAATACCGTAATAATCACACTCATCTTCTTCATTTGTGTTCCCTCTAACACATACTCCATAATTTTTAGTTTTTCTTCCTTCACTCCACGACTTGGTATGAAATATGAACCCATTCATTATATATATTGACCAAATTTTTACTCTTCGCATTGGACCCCATGCTAGTGCTTGCAAACTTTTATCGAAATATTTGTTATCAGGATTTTGCACCTAGAAATATTTTTAAATATTAGTATTTTTTATAATAAATAAGATTTAAATTTTTAAAATTGATGTGCTCACATATGATCTAAACCAAGTTGAAAATTCATTTGCAACAGCTTGCTCAATATCCTTCGAATCTGTCAAAGGCAAATTGCTTACGAAATACCTGGTGACAAATAATACATTAGTATTTTAAATAAAAATTACTCATTATTAACATTATGCAAGAACTTAGTCTAAGATTGGCTCAACTTCTTCACAGTTCAGTAACACATACAAATTCTCTATTTTTATTTCTAAATCGTTGAGAAATCTTTCAACACATTTGCCACTGGGCTTTTCTTGTCTTTTAAATACTGATAATGCAGCATGTGATTATTTTTCTACATCAAAATCCATGTTACTTCCAATCTTTATTCTTGTACTCCTTACTTGGGGCTCGAAATAGTAGGAGCAAAAGTGAGTGGTTTCTTGAGACAAATATGCTTCACATATTGATCCTTCTGGTCTTGCTTTATTCTTAACATATTTCTTTAACTTATTCAAATATCTATTAAATAATTACAATTATCAAGTTAATAAAAATATGTTATCTCAAGTTATTCAAAAATATTGGAGACTTAATAAAAATATGTTTTACCTTTTGAAAGGATACATCCAACGATATTGTATAGGTCCAACTCTAGCTTCGTAAGGTAGATGCACTGAAAGATGTTCCATAGAATAAAAAAAACCCTGGGGAAATATCTTTTCTAACTTGCAGAGGATGATTGATATGTTATCCTCGTACCTCCTTAAAGCATATTCGCTTAGTTTAGATGAGCATAGGTCTTTGAAGAAAATGCTAAGCTCAGTCAACGGATTTGATATATAATCGGGTAACATACATACTATGATATGAAGAAGAACCTCCATAATTATGCGACAATCATGACTTTTAAGACCAAATAACCTTGCAGATTTCATGTCAACACATCGGCTTATATTTGATCCATAGCCATCAATCATTTTTAAATCTTTAAACCACAAACATATCGATTTTTTTTTGCTTTAACGTGAAAGAGTATGGAGCTTTGGGCTTTATTATTTTAATGTCGATTATTGTTACTAACTCCAGATTTTTTCACCGGCAGTACTCTTTAATGTCCATCCTTGCTTTGACATTATCTTTACTGTTACCTTTAACATCCATAATTATATTAAAAATATTATCCAAGAAGTTCTTCTCAATGTGCATAACATCCAGATTATGCCTTATCAGATTAGTTCTCTAATATTGTAATGTCCAGAAAATACTTTTTTTAATCCAATTATGTTCAACATCATAACTCAGAAATTTAGACTCTGATAGCATTGGAAAATCAATTAATGTTGGAATGTCAGAAAGTCTCTGTATTACATCATCACCAATTAGTCTGGATGGAGGAGGCGACCGCTCAACTTTGTTTTTGCCAAATGCATCTTTATTTTTCCGAAACTAATGATTAGCAAGTAGAAACATATGATGACAATCAAACCAATTATTTTTTTTCTCCATATTTTAGTGTGAAAGCTTTACTATTCTCTATGTAGTAAGAACATGCTAATTTTCCTGCTGTGCTCCAACCAGACAATATACCATAAGCTGGAAAATCACCAATGATCCACAACAATGCAGCTCGAAGGAGAATTTTTTTTTATTAATACGTCATATGTGAGCACTCCTTCCCATAATAACTTGAGGTCATCAATTAATGGTTGCAAAAAAATATCAATTTTTGCTTTCGGATTATGTGGTCCAGGTATTATAAGAGTTAAGAACATATACGGAGTAGTCATCATACACATCTTTGGTGGAAGGTTGTATGGTGTTAATATAACTGGCCAACAAGAGTACGGTGCAGCAGTTTGACTATAGGGGGTAAAACCATCTGTAAATAATTCTAATTTTATGTTACGGGGTTTAGCAGCAAATGAAGCATGCACTCGATCAAAATGTTTCCACTCTTCAGCATCTAATGGATGAGAAAGAACACCAATTTCTGTTATTTTCTCCTTATGCCATCTCATATGGCCTGCTGAACTCATTGATGCATAGAGTTGCTGAAGTCTTGGAATGATTGATAAATAAAATAAATGGGAATATGACACATCTTTCTTTTGACAACATTATTTTCTCGAGTTTGGCTTTAAATTGAGGAGCATTGCAAGTGCGACAATAAACTTCTGCTGCATCATTCTTATATTATAACATACATCCATTGATACAACAATTAATTTTTATAGCAGTGAGACCCAGCTTGGATACTAATTTTTTCGTTTGGTATAAGTCTGAGGGAATTAAATTATCCGCTGGATTAGTTTCCTTCATAAGACCAATAATGTCATTGAAATAATCACGGGGAATATTATACTCAGTTTTAATACTTAGCATCCTCTCTGCAATGGATAATTCTGAATGTGTACCGCAACCATCCCAAATTGGTTTTTGAGCTGAATGTAATAACTCAATGAATTTTTGTGTTTCTACATTTGGTGGCTCTTCTACACTAGACCTTAAATTATGACCTGTTATATCAAAAATAAGTTCTTCATTGGGTCTATTCATTTGATCTTCATCAAATATTTCATAAGCTGTAGATGAACCGGCATGAGAATCTCTATGTGGCTCGTACTGGCCATGTGATGTCCAAATCCAATAGTTTGGAAGAAATCCCCTACGATATAAATCAACCTTCACATCATTGAGCTTGAGGAATGCTAGATTTTTATGCTTTGAACATGGACATCTAAACATTTTATCAAACTAAAAGGAAGGCAGTTGAGATGCAACTTGAATGAAAGTTTCAACTCCATGTATAAATTTAACTGTCAATCCTTTTCGACCCGGTAACAATCTGTTATACATCAAACTTCTCTCTTCTTGGATAGTCATTTGGATGTTGAAGCATACTTCCCCCTATGTAGTTATGAAAACATTTATTATAACACATGTGTAAACGTACTATACTTTAAAACAAGTATATTAAAGTCACTAGAGGATGTTCTTTACATCTCTTAATATTTTTTATCAGCAATATGATTGTGCTGATAATATACCCTTCTATTTCACCATCACTCTGAACAAAAAAATCAAGATATCTAAAACATGTATCTTATTAATGACTTGATCACCCAAAGTCACAATCCCCTCAGTATGTTTATTTCCACTAAAATTATACTCCATATATTCAGTTTTAGATCTACTCAAGCGAAACCTTTAGACTTTAAAGTTTACCATCATAATTGAAGTCCAAGGAAAGTACTTAGTACATTCACTTGCAAATGTCTAGTGAGAACAAATAATCACAGAAAAAAAGTTGGGTCATATCCTATAACATTTGAAACAACCTAACATCACCTGTTAATAATATATAGTATGGAAATTCTCTTAGGTTATATTAAAGAAGTTGTTTTGCTATGACACAAATCACCCTTAAAATATTTATTGCACCTTGTATTATTCCATTTTGTAGAGATATAATTTTAAGTACAATGCTCCCTACATTATATAGATAAAAGGATGCCATGTATCAAAATGAATACAACACAAGTTTCAATATACAGAGTTTTTATATGCATGCACTTGGGGCAATTGACAAAGTTTCTAATATGCAAATTACAAATGTGTATATATCCTTTTAATTTAAAATCTACTCGTTTACCATTAATGATTATTGCTCAATAAAAATAAATATTCTTAGAAATAAAAGCCGCCAAAATATACCACCACTACTAAACCTTTTTCCACACAATAAAATCATTATTTTTAATCTTAATTTTGAGATCTCATAATCAATCTAAAACATCCGTATTGGCAATTTAAGATCAATTTCAGCTAAAATATTTAAGTGACTAGTATATACTTGTTTTCTCAAGCTTCACAAATCAACTTTATTGTGATTCTTAAGAAATACTATAAAAATCATCTATGAGGCTCCTAACAATTTACATTAACCCCACCTCATTGTACTTTTATTATAGATCACATATAATTTATTTCAAATGTCTAGATTAAGACCTAAAGCATACAAAAAATCTTGCAAATGTCTAGATCTATCATAAACTAGATTACAAAATCTTGCAAATGTCTAGTGAGAACAAATAATCACAGAAAAAAAATTCAAATATACCTTGCAATCCCGTTTTTCCTTCAACACCCATGAACACTAGGGCGGCCGGTGTGAGATCAACGGTGGCAAGACAGCAAGCCTTCGAGGGCGGCCGGTGTGGCGTCGGGAGAGGTCGTCGGCCGGAGATATGCCACTCGATCGAGCGCGAGGCGAGCGGAGGCGAAGGCGGAGGAAGGCCGAAGTGAGAGAAAAGAAGAATAGAAATGAAATGGAAGGCTTGGGCTATTCATTTTTAGGGCTTAAACTGGCAATTTTCTGGCGGCCTACACTGCCGGTATTCAAATCACTTAACAACGGCGGTGTACGCCGTCGTTACACTGCCGGTATTTTTTGTTGAGTCCAGTAATTAGGTTGTTAAGCCTAAGTAAATGTCCCAAGGCTACCAAGAGGGGGGGTGAATTGGTAGTTTTAAAAATTTTAAACCCTCTTAATGTTAAAGTTGAACCGATAGCAACTATTCAAACATTTTTGACAGCCGACGGTTTCAACGGCGGTCAAATGACCGCCGCTAATACCGGCGACATCAACTTAAATAACCACTGGTAGGCCGCCGGTAATACCCGGCGGCCAAACCATCGTTAATACCGGTGGCCATATAACCGCCGGTCATGGCCGCCGATAACAGCTGAATTTCATGTAGCGTTGTGTATTGCCTGCATATTGCTTGTGTATTTGTTGTGTATTTGATGTGTATGTGTTGTGTATTTAATGCATATTTCATGCATTTTTGCTTTGTTTTTACTACTCATCCACTGCGTACTTTTTTACATGTTTTCTGTGATTTATGCAGAACTATGTTCGTCCTCTAACTTATCGATGCTGTGTGTCAACATTCAAAATTATATACAACACTTTTTGTGAGATAATAAAAAAAGATGTCAATGAGACCTTAAAAAGATTAAACATCTATCATTTTCTTAAGTTCTCATCCCTCCAATAGATTGTCGCACAAATCGACAAGTTGCTTAAAATGTGAGACATTCCTCAGTAGTCCTTTATAATCAGGGGTCATGTCATAAAATTCATAGTTGATGAAGTGTCTCTTTTGATTGGATTGCCAAATAAAGGCAAGAGATATTCTGGTAGAGTGAGCAACTATCAAGTGTCACATCAAAAGAGATATTCTGGCATAGTTGATTAAGTGTCTCTTCTTAAAATAGTTGAACATCCTATACGATGTAGTGGTCATATATGATGATTAGTTATAGCCTAATTTAATTTAATCTTAATTAATTAAATAATTGAATTAATTTATATTTCAACAAATTATATAGTACAATTTTGATTTTATATTATGATTAACAGAAAAATTCAAATTTTAATTTTGCTCCCCCTTGTGTGTATGTGTGCATGATTCTTTATCCAATACACACCTAATAAAAAAAGCAACTTAAAATAAAAAGATTACAGACTTTATCAAACACAAACTAACATATACATAGATGTTACTTTGTCTTGAGTCTTACTTCTTCAATGTTATTTGGTCTATGATGCACCTAAAATGGTTAGTAACATGCAATAAAAATATGCAATATATAATGATGGAATAATAAAATATAAAGATAATAATATTTGTAATAATCAAAACATAAGGTCAAACTCCAAGATTGTAACAAATAGAAGGAATAACAAATCCTAAAACTGATGCTTTGGTAGTTATTGAGTTTTCAAAGAAAAATATATCTTATAGATTTAGAGTGCTTAAAGTCATCATAAGTGTTCGAGGTAGCCATTTTTGCAACAAGATGGTAGAGAAAACAATTTTAACGTTTGGAATTTAGCATAGATTGACAACTACTTATCATCCCCAAACTAGTGGCCATGATAAGATAAGCAATAAAAAATTAAGAGAATTTTAGAGAAAATCTAAAGTCCATATAGGAAAGATTGGCGCTTAGATTAAATGATGCATTATGAGCTTACAAGACTACTTATAAGTTTACAATTGAAATGTCTTCCTATTAGCCAATATTTGAAAAAGCTTATTATTTGGCCCGAGAATTAGAATATAAAGCATAGTGGGCAGTAAAAAAGCTAAATTACAATCTTAAAGATGCTGAAAATAAAACACTTATGAAGTTGGAAGAATTTAGACATGATGCCTATGATAATGCTAAATTATATAGAGATAAAATTAAAAATTTGCATTATTGTATGTTCATTAAGAAAGAATTTGATCCTGAATAAGAAGTATTTGTTGTATACTTTAATATTAAAATTATTCTCTAGGAAGCTTAAGTCCAGGTGGTTAAGCCTATTCATAATTATAAAAATGTATCCTTATAAAGTGTTGATATCAAGGATAATAGAATTACCTTTTTTTAAGTTAATGGTCAAATACTTAAACCTTATTTAGGAGGAGATGTTAATCTTTTTAGGAGCTCTACAAAGGTTTCTCATCTTGGATAGAATTTTTGCATAATCTGGCTGAAGACTATGGGTATGTGAGTTTTTTTTGTAACAGTTTACTTATGCTTACAGTCACAAATTAGTTTTCAAATGGTAGTTCAATTTTCTTAGGTGTACTTTATCACATCAATTAATATAAAGTGATGAATAGATTATTGATCTCGCAATGAAGCATCAAGAGTATCCTACATTCACTTTACTACTGCTTACTGGACTGTTATGTTTATCTTGTCAGCTAAAAGAATTAAGGTTTGTGGAATAAAAATAAATATTAAATATTAAAAATGAAGAAATGAAGATTTTCTATTATTTATTAAATCTATGCATATGAATCCTTTTATTAGAGTGGGTTATTCTTATGAATATTGTGGATTTGAGCAACTAAGATCTTTTCTATCATGCTTGTTGGAACATAAGTTAGGAACCTTGTTAATTCTTGTTAAACTATCTCCTTATGACCCCATAATCCTAGCAAACATATTTCCATGTTATGGCCAAGCAACATTTTAAATTGTTGGGTTATTCTTTTATTCCTATATCGAGGCTTCAAATCACACTATATTTTTAATCTATGCATGGTCTATACATAAATCAATTGAAGTGCATAGGTGTTAAAAACAACATGGGTATAATAAACAATTAAACCCAACTCTAAGAAATATATTCTTTTAAATTTATCACATAATTAGAAAAGCAGACTAGCTTCACATGGAGGATTTAGAACAAGTAACCAACACAATAAACATAACAAACAATTTATTAAACAAATATTTCACAAGTATAAACATAAGATACATATTTAAAAAGAGAGTAAAATTCAGAAATGACCTGGAAGAAAATTAACAATCTTTTTCTAAATCCCTTGCTTTGCTCCTATCCAATACATGATTATGATATAATAAATAGAAGCAACACACTCTCCATTACACCTTACGCACACTCACACAAAATACACTATAAATAACTCCACCAAGTGGTCTCTCACTTCATAAAAAATAAGGTGCCTATTTATAGTTTTTCATTTTTTTTTTAACAAGCATTGTGGCATTAGCTTGGTGGGACTATGACACTACTAAACTAGCATAATAGTTCACTAATGGTCACTTTGATTGACAGTTCCAATCATATTCCTTTGTGGCAATGGGCATTTTAGCACTATATCACTTTGATTGGGTATTATAGCTTTGACTTGATAGTGCCATAGCGCTAAGCTCTTAAAAAATTTTTTTTGTAAGCTCTCAACTACGGTGCTGAGGTGTGGCATTGCGGTGCTACTATTATGACACTATAGCATTGGTTTATTTTTTATATTTTTCTTATAATTTGTTGCACGAAATACAAAACTTACAAACAAAAAAAAACATAATCATAGGCAAATAACCTAAAAAATTTTATCTTATCAAATTCTCCCAAACATTAAACTATTACCTCTCCTCAAGTAACAAATACTCAATGGAATAAAATTTCTTTACCTTTCCTTGAGTATGAATTTTTGGGAAAAAAATACAATTACTTATCTAAGTATTTATATTGTACATAACATAAATAATTTCCCAATAAAATAATTTATAACATCCTAATCCATCTTTTTAAATTATTAATCTTTTAAAACCAAACTCCTATTGTGAATAATTTTGAATAGCTTGCTTGGATTTATTGGAATATTTGAAGTTAATGAAATTGCTTATTAAGTAAATCCTTTAATCTACTTAGTTGGTTTTTGTAAGTATTATGATTCTAATAATTCTCTTAGGAGTATATAGGTAAGGTTAGACATTGTAGGTTTCAATTCAATTATCTTAAGGTTTTTAGCAAAATTTTTATTTTTTATTTATTTTTATTTATCTTAGTAACATAAAGATTTTGAATACTTATCCTTTTTTTTTGAATACTTATCTATTTCCTCCACTCATTATATCAACCTAGGGTTGTTAAAGGTTTCATAATTCTCTATTTATTTATTTTTTAGGTAATTTAGGATTAATCTAATAGGTCAATCTATATTAATCCTAAACTCAGTAACATTAATAAGTATTCAAGTGCTTAAGAGAATTTTTTTTTAATTTTTCCACTCCCGTTTTTTAGAGAGAGAAGCTGTCATCTTGTTTTTTTTTTTGAATTTGATCTTTCGCGGGTTCTCCGCGATCGGAGGTGGCGACAATAGTTGACCGCCGACGTTCGTCCTTATGAACGTCCTGCGACCTATGGGATCTGTACGTCCAAGCGGTAGAGGTTCGAATGGAATCGTCATTAAAGAAGGCGTGGTGAACCATCATCGGGTATCCCATGTAGAAGGTAAGGGTAAGAGCGTGCTGGTTGAGAATGTGGTTGGGAAGGATATTATTGGTGGAGGTATGAATCCAGGTGCTGCGATTCTTGAATCGTCGGCAACAGAAGACTTGATTCTCCGTGTGAATAATTTCTCTGGGGTTATTGATACATTTAAGGGGAGAAAAATTGATGATGATCTATCGTCGGTGGAGGCTTTAAAGGAGGATATTTCGGCTAAGGAAGGACCTGCAGAGATGGAGTTGCAAAAGAATAAGAGCAATGAAATAGTTGATGCTTGGTCGAAGCCAAAGCCAATCAAAATTTCGTTTGATAAGAACAAAGTTGAATTTTCAGAAGATGGAATTGCTGTGAAGCTTAATGCTGATATGGAAGCAAGGAATTCGTAGATTTTGAAGAACTCAGTGGTGACCAAAGTGCTGGGTAACAATGTTCCTTTTTCGGTTTGTAGCACCGAACTGAGAAAACAATGGAGCAGGTTTGGAGGTTTCCATTTAACCTCGATTGGTATGGATTGGATCTTATGTTCATTTCAGTCGAGTGAAGTGGTTGATGAAGTTCTGAATGGAGGACCCTGGTATGTAAACAGTTTTATTGTTGGAATGGATAAATGGTCAGCTGCATTTGATCCAAACACATTTAAAGGAATCTCGGCACCAGTTTGGGTTAGATTTCCATGTTTACCGTTGTACTGCTGGGATGAGGATAATATCGTGAGGATTTCATCTTGTCTAGTAACGCCATTGTATATTGATGGAAACACATTTTGTTGGAGCAAACGAGAATTTTCTCGAGTCTGTGTAAGGATTGATTTGGAGAAGAAGCTGTTGAATGGTGTGTGGGTGGATGGCTCCGCTGGAAGATTTTTTCAACGGGTTGAATACGAAAAAGTTGATCTGCTCTGTTATCAATGTGGTAGAGTCGGTCACAACAGAGAATTATGCCCAGAAAATGTATCCATTGGAATACAAAATCAATCTTTGAAGGAGAAGGAAGTTGGTAAGGAAATCGGTGAGAAGAATGTGCAGGAAAACAAATCTTCAGTGATTAATTCTGAATATGGACCCTGGATCCATGTTCACTTCAAAGATAGAAGATACAACAGGGGAAACGTTGTTAAGAAGGGGTTGAATGATGCTAGACTCGACAACTCTTTCTGGGAAGATAGTAGTCGGAAGAATAATGCAAAGGTTGATAGTGAAAGTATGATAAATAAGAAGGATATTGTGGAAATCAATGATGTTTTGGCTCCAGACAGTAGAGATGTACATAGAAAGTCTCTTGGAAAGGTGAACTCGGAGACTGCTGTTACCAATAGATTCGCTGTTCTCAGTGAGGATCCTGAAGAAGCAGGTATGGTAGAGAAGGCTAATGATATAAAAAATACAGAAAATGATAGGGAATGTAATGAAGATGATATCAATCACAGTGAATTGTCTGTTTCTGGTGCTGCTGTCAAGGTAAAGTTGGCTAAAGAGTTGAAATCACTTGGACCTGTGAATGTGGAAAATAAGAAGAAAAAGTGTTTTGATAGATTGAACCCCAAGAGTGGGGAGAGATCAATTACACCTTTTTAATGTCCTCAATTCTTTTTTGGAATTGTAGGGGGGCAAGGAAAAAAGAAGCCTCCTTATA
>NW_021319925.1:229302-262723 GCF_001605985.2 Dendrobium catenatum
GAAGTAACCTTTGAATTAATTCCAATTCTGTTAGAGACCTCAGAATGAGCTCAAAGTTGGAGTTACCTCTAAACATTTCTTATCACTTTGCAAGTGATAACCCTGAATCAAGCCATCTTGGATGGTTTAAAATGTTTGAAAAATCTCTAAAAAGGTCTTTAGGACCAAAGCCTTAGACTTAGTTGATCAGATTTCCGGATTCTGAATATGAATTTCAGGTCTTGAATAATAAAATTTGAAGATCCAAACCATACAATGAGTTTATTGTAAAATGGATACGTCAAGGCAGATTTAAGGAAGATCAAAAGTCTAGGTTAAAATTTGATGTCAAATTATTGGATCAATTTTGATATGTTGAAATTTAATTTATTTGATTTTGAATTGGATGATTTAAATTCAAATTTGATCACAGTAGAATCAAATAAATGGTGATCAATTAAAAAAAATTGATTAAAATGATTTGATCAAATGGAGTTGATTGAATTTGAGTGATCTAAATCTAGGAGAGTTCTAAGATCTAGATTTAAAATGAATCCTAGGCTCTAGAATAAGCTCTAATTCTAGTTCTAGGAAAGATCCTAAGTTCTAGAGTGATCCTAGTGTCTAGGATTAAACTGGATTTTGATGGTCTATGACCTCCATACAAAAATAGGTCAACATTCTTGAATCTTCTTTATAATCGTCCACCATATACTTACAATGAACCATAATATCGTCATAAGACTCCACCGCTTGCATCCTCTCTCACAGCTATCCAGCAAGGAGATTCTATGTTCTAAGAAATAGTTAGTTGGGATTTCAGCCTTCGCTATACCTCCACCAAAAAATTTTCAACCTTTTTACTTGATATTTGAGCTTCCCTTAGCCATTGAAGTATTCTACATCAGGCAAATTAAATCTGTCCAATCAGCATTTGACTCATAAACTAGTGCAGAAAACTGTTTCCCTGAAACACCAACTTCAGCAATTCAATATTGTCCTCCATCCATCACCTTAGTTTGGACTTGAACAATCAATAGTAATAAGCTCTGAGGAAAATGCTTACAAGGAAATCAAATTCCAATCCCCATCCAGACGTTAAAAGCTGTTGAACTGACATACCTTCCACCATTTAATCCACGTAAGTTCACCGATTGATGCTTTGTTAGCAACCAGCATCATTAGATCACTGATGTATTTCCCTTTCCCACTTCACTAATAGCCTCTTCAAATTTCTGCCCCCATCCAGCAAAACTCTTCCAAGAGAGATGTGGATAGCACTTATGGTCATCATTCATAATTTCATCCTCCATATTTTGCTTTCTAGAACGGTTGTAAGACAAAGAGTCCTTTTTTAATAAATTCCCGCCAATCTGATCTCAAGGCAACCAATTCTTAATAAAGGAGATTGCAATCCCAATCCCCCATGACTTCTTGGCTTGCCAAATTTCGATTCCAGCCAACATAGTGCATCCCTTTAGAACCATCACTCCTCTTATGCACAAAAAACTTACTACAAGTTTTTTCCATCTCATACACAACTACTTTTTGACCAAAGAGTGAGTAATTAAAAAATTGGGCATAGAAAGTAAGGAGTTTCAATGAGTGTAATCTTACCTCCCATTGATATAACGTTATTTTTTTCCCATGAATAAGCTTTGTCATGACATACTCAAAACTCTTGAAATCTGTTACTTTGTATTCTTTCTAAGGGATAATCTTGACCCTAATCTTACTCCCTTAACCTCCTTAAACAATAATCCTGGTAATCTTCTTCTTTAGAGAGTGGCTCACCATCTTGCCAAATAACATCATTGTGATTGTAATGTTGACTCTTTGTCCTGTCCAATTTGCAAAAGTCAATCAACATAGTCTTCATTTCTTTGGCTATTAAATAGTGAAACATGTTGATAAAACCAATACAATCATCCGCATAAAGAAGATGCGGAATTCTTGGACCTCTAGGGTGCGAAATATGATGCCAAGTTTTTTCTCCCTTTGTTCGCAAAGAACTGGATAAGATTGTGATGCATAAAATGAAATAGATACGGAGAAAAGGGCATCCTGATGAACCATCTTCAGCACTAATCCAATTAGATTTCTTCCATGATAATGATAGAAACCTCACATTACAACACATTCCATAAGAGGTAGAAAGATTAGAAAAACCATACCCACCTTAAGCACCTGATGAAGTGTTGACCAGCCACATACTATCATAGGCATTTCCATATCCCAATTTTGAGACCATCCAGTCCCTTTCGATCTTGGATAATTTTGAATTTATGGAAAATTTCCTAAGCCAGAAGGCAATGCTCAGTAATGATCTCCCTGGAAAAAGGTGGCTTGTTCTTCATACACCATCTGTCAATCACTTCTTCAATCTGTTACCAACATACAGCCACAATTTTATAGTTGGTTTGACATAGTCTAAAGTAGCCTATAATCGATGAGAAAAAGGATATTTTATGTTTAGAGATCAGAGTAATTAAAAGTAATCTTCCATTCTCTATTTAAGATACCAGTCTTGAAAAACATTAACTGCGATCCACAAAACCTCCCAAACTATCTCCAATACTTTTATAAAATGATGAAGTAACTCCATCAAAACCAGGTCCTTTGTTATTACCTTGCTGGAAAACCGAGAGTATGCAATTCCTGGACCGAGAATTCTTCATTAAGACATGGCAATATCCACATTATTAACTGTCTGATTTCTCAATAGCAGGCCATCCCGACAAAATAAATTCCTTGCTGCCATTTTCTTCAAAAAATCTGCAAACACCTTCTCAATTGACTCTCCATCCACTTGTATCGTTATTGAACTTATCTTAAACTTGGTAATACTATGTTGCCATTACGCCTACTGAAGCAAAATCTGGATAAAAAAGTTGGATTTAGTTATCACCATCTTCATAGCCATTTCACTTTAGCCCTTTGATTCCCACCAAGTAACAACCGCCTCAACGTTACATTTAATCATGCACTTGTTCCCTTAGCAAAACCAAATCATCAGCATTCCAGCCTCACTTCACAAGCTCTCTATTTTGAAGAATCCAAGGATTTTTCCCTTTTTCACTGGTTCCTTCAGTAACATTCAAGTTTATGCATTTATTGGTGGCCGTTATTCCAGAAAAACAAAGCCTTATCGTACGTTGAGCTTCCTTTGAGTATACTGGTATGCGATGCAGCCAGTAATCGATGCGTGCATGCTGGAGGTATTGTAAACAATATTCTTTGCAAGCTGGGTACGATCTCCATGTGTCTTCAAACTATAAATTACTTTATTTCTCACCACCAAATTCGATCCTTCATACTAGACAAATTGACTTATGACCGATGCTTACTCTAGCAAGGATGCTGTAATGTAGAGTGAGCCATAGAAGCATTTGATAGCAACGAGTTCAAAGTGCATCTAATCCCAATCATTTCCGAACCGAGAGTTCCCTCTTTTTATTTACACCAAGTGTAACCTTGGCCGCAGACTACCAATGTCATGGAAAATCAGAATTTTACCATAGAAACTTTCATCTCCCTGTCCTTTAAGAAAAGAAAAACTCTTGCCTCTTCTTTCTTCCTCCTTTCAAATAATGCCAATTAAAATCCCCTCCAATAATAGAGAGATTGTAACCTCATACAATCATTGAGTTGTTCCACAAAAACTTTCCTTTGCTTACAATGTCTGCTCCCAATACACCGTGCAAAGTTCTCCAAATCCCAAGTTAGGAACCGAGAAGACTAACAAACAATAGCTTGTGAAGATGTTCCCTTATATGCAAAAAGTACACCATATTCCTCTTCCAAGAATCCATAGCACTCCTGAAGTACCTTCAGCAGTGATGAATAGTACTACCCAATCTTTCCCAATCAAGTAGATCAATATGCTTCTATCAATGCTAGCCAACTTCGTTTCCATAAGCCCGAGGAAAAAAAAATACTATGATTCTCTAACAATTCCTTCAAGTTGGCGAGAAGAAGATTCATTGGGATGTGGCTCAACTGAAAATGGCAGCTATCTACACGGTGAAGCAATTTCTTAGAAGCTGGATGATGGAATGCAAAGGGGTGATCATTGAGAGTGATAATGTCAACATTATCAATTTCATTCAAAATTCTTTGAAGAAGAACAATTGGCCTCTAAATTGTGGAGATACGGATGAGGTATTGTTCCTTAATGATTTTAATAAGGTAATTTTCCATCATGCCCATAGATCATGTAATAAAGTAGCTAATTGTTGTGCTACTTTGGCTTTGGAAAATAGTTTTTCATTTGATAGTTTTTCTTTTGATAGTATCCCTTCCATATTGATGTGTTTGATCAAGATGGAATGTGATACTTTGAACACTTGTATGTAGTTTTCTTCTTGGCTCTTTTAATGCAATGTTGCACCTTTTAAAAAAAAAAAAAAAAAAGAAGAGATTTTTTAGAAATTTTAATATATCCAAAATTACTAATTTTAAAAGAAAGGATTGATTGGAATTTTATAACTATTTTATTAGAGTAATTTTATTAGTTGTAGAGTATAAAAACACTTAAGTTAACCAAAGTCATTAGTCAAACAAAAAGTGCAATAGTAAGAAATGTAATAACTCAAAATTTGGAAAAATTTATTTCATTAATTTTTCTTAAATAACATAAACATAAAACATATTGGAAATTTTTTACTTCAATAAAATAAAACTAAATAAATGAAAGTAAGTTTAACTTAAAGTAAAAAAATGAAATAATAACTACTTAAAAAATAACAAGAATAAAAACTAAAAATTAACATAATTTTTTTCAAAAATAAAAATAAATAAATAATAACATCATAATAAGGCTTTCCCTAATCATCATTATTGCATCCTTTTTCTTTTAGGTTGCTATTCAGGGTACTGTGGAGGATGCTACTTCTGAATACATCACAAAGGAGATTGAGCTAAGAAAAAGTTGTATTGATCATGGGACTCTATCTTTAAGGTCTTAAATGTGCAGATCAAGACTGTATGGTAATCAATCTGATGCAGATATTATTATTAGGACCAGAGCATCATGTGGTCATAAAATCATGCATCTCCTAATCTAACCTGATCAAGTGTTGCATAGAGTGATCTATAAAAACCTTAATATGATCAACTCAGTCTTGGAGGTCTACCACTTAATCTCATAGCATCATAGGATCTCTAACCTACTATTGCATGTGTTGGTTTAAATGGCTAGATCCCTCACCATATTTTTATAATGTGATTTTGAACGATAATATCTTTATTTTATTTATAGTGAAAGTAGGCAAGACTTGCTCTTCCCCTAGGTTTCCTACTACCCCAACTGACTAACGAAGGTCACAAATTAATTAAGGATGCCCTAGTCCCACAAAAGTTGTCCCTCCTAATCATGGATTTAATAGATTGAAAAATAATTTCCCAAATTCCATAGTCATATCCTTTTGAATATAGAAACTAAAATCTACCATATCCTCGGTTACATCACAAATATTTTTGTTAGGCATAACACAAATAGAGATAAAGTAATGCAAGATTTTAGACTCTTTGGTGGTGAAAGAAGTAAAAAACTATTTATTTTTATTCCCTTCTCTTTAACTAAGCATGTGAACCTCTTCAAGTTAGGTATATAATAATCTCCTCAAAAGTAATGGCAGTGTTGCAAAAATCTAGTTACTCATTCCCATTAAATTTGAAGTTAAGGATTTGAAAGATTTTTTTGATGGACACAAAAGTGAAAAGAAACCACTTATCACAAACAAAAACACATTCTTTATGGGGCTCCTTCACACTGGAGAAAAATTCCTGAATGATAATAGTGATGGCATGGTGAGACTGTATAACAAGGTAATCCCAATTGTGGTATGTGATATAGCCCTAAATAACTCCCCCATGGTTATCAAAACATTTCTCTTAAATAATTAGCTTCCCTTCAAAATTAATTTATCTCTCTTCATTGATCATACTAACGAATCTACTAGAGCCATAGGAGGATTAGCTCCTCCTCTTCCTACCACTAGTATGTTTTGAGTGCAAGCACTATGGCAGTACTAACAGATAGTATTCTAGCTCTACCCTTGGAAATTGTATTCACAGTCTTGTTGACCATTAGATCGACCGCCACCATGACACTTTAACAACCCTATTAATGGTTTGACCTAGTGTTATAGTGTTTATTCTAACAAAATGGCTAGAGAGCTTAATGTCGTGGTTCTGCATGGAAAATGCCATGACGCTCCAGTGAAACATTGGTGTTGTAGTGCTGGATTTCCCTAGCGCTTCTGCGTAATCAACTTAAATAATATTTCAGTAATTGATATAACACTATAACACTTAAGGATATAGTGTTGCGATACTAGATTAATTTTTTTCAAAGTAATTCCTATACTTTGGATGAACTCCATCATACATATAAGGATAAATCAAAGCTCAACATAAGCCATATAATCTCATAAACTTAATAATCTTTAACACGCACATAATTCTTAAATCTAACATAGGGATAACTTTCGTTGCCTCCAAAATTGCTATAAGTTTATATTCTTCAGTTAGACTAAACTCCTATTTTAATACACATCGATCAATTGGGTTACCTCCCAAATAACACTAAGTTCATAGTCTTCAATCAATCTATACTTATAGTCTATTCATGACTAGCCAATTTTATAGATCTCATAAAGTGATCAATATCTCCTCCAAATATGGTTTTAATCTCTGACTATTGACCTTAAAAATCAAAGTAGATTTAGGATCATGAATATCAATAGCTCCATAAGGATACACCCTTACTACACTGAATGGTCTAAACCACCTTGACTTTAATTTTGCTTGAAATAATTTCATTCTTGATCTATACATTAAAACTTCCTTTGTAAGCTTTAATTCATTCCAAATGAACTTATAATTAGTTGAAGAGGAGACTACAAACTTGTGTTTGATGGTGGATGAATATCTCGGTCATTCTAACTAATAAGAGGTATGTGAACTAACCTACGATCAATTACTTGAAGTTTCTGAGAAAATATATTCATCAAATAGCAAACTTAAGAAATTACATGCTAGCCTGAAATTAAAATTTTTAAACTTGTAAAATGAGCATGAAGTTTTGCTTAAAAATCACTCTACACTTGATAGTAATCATATGAAATTATTTGATGAGTTTGATGAATTAAACAAACAACTTGAATTATTAAAATCATCCCACATTAAACTTAAAAATGATTTTAAAACATGTATGGATGAATCTGAGAGTAGGGAGCACTATTTGAAAGTTGATAATGCTATTTTAGAAAGTGCTAACTCATTTTTTAAAGTTGAATTGAAAGCACTTGAGGAAAATAGGATTCTACCCACACTTGTATAATTTTTCAATCTAGATCTGAAGCCAAAGGTTTTGAAACCTAGGAATAGGAACTATAACCTTAATACGTTAGTAAACCCTTTTCTTGGTGTTAGTTGTTTTTCATGTAGCATACTAGGACACATCTCCCATACTTCACTATCCACTGTAGTACATATTGGGTGTGAAGACCTAAATTGCATGATCCATCAATGAAATCTTCAATTTTTTATCACATCATCCCGAATGATATTCATATCATCCTAGACGATATTCATATTATCCTAGATGATATCATAAAATCACCCTTTCTCGTCCATCTAATGGCTAATCTGAATCAATCATCTAAGATTGTCGTGGATGATCCATATCATCTTGGATGATCTAATTGAATTCTGCTTAATTATATGTGATCTTTTTGGAAGATATTCATCTTGGATGATCTACGTGAAAAAACTATTACACATTTTAAATTCATTTTTTCTTCTTTATATTCATTTTTGTTTTCTCCTTTTTGTGATGTCAAAAGGGGGAGTAGTGTTAGTGTTAGTGTTAGTGTTAGTGTTATTTTGTTATTTTTTGTACTATTATTGTTAGTATTGTTTATCGTATTGTTGTTTTTTATACCACTTGCTTATTTTAGTAAAATTCATAATGCTTGGTTCATATTATTTTCCTTTACTTTATGTTTCATTAATCTACTTGAGTTGAATTTCCTAACAAATATTTTCCATCATAAAAAAGGGGGAGATTGTTGTAAACCTAGATTCAAGTACTATAATTTTGATGATAGCAAACATTTCTAACATTTTTATTTCTCTACTATTGCCCTGCCTACTAACTTTGTAGATCCACAAGATCAATTACAATCCAAGATAACTTAAGATTGGGTACATTAGGACTGAGTAAGTCTATAAGTGTAATTACAATTATTTTTCTTTTTCTTGAGTCAAATATAATAAGGTGGATCCTGATGCTATGTAACATTGCTCACACACACTTAGGGGGAGAAATTTTGTATATTTTAGAGTTATCTGATTTTGATAATATCATCCAAGATGATCCGAAATCATCCTCGATGATCAGTTAAAAATAAAAATCCTAATTAAGGCTCTTGTGTTAAGATAGCCAAATTAAGCAAATTGTCTTGGATGATAGGCTTAAATCAGAAAGAATAAGATGCCAAACTTTCTTAGGTACGATATATTTTTAAAAATTATACAGGATGATCCCATACCATCCTGGATGATTCATTACAATCATGCCTAAATTAGTTAGGTGATTAATGAAAGTAATTAAGGTTTGATTGATCGATCATATCATCTTGGATGATCATAAGATCATCCAGAATGATCGATTAGAAAAACCTTAGTCTTCTCCTGGATTACCTCGATGAACAGAATGATATGCTGGACAACCAGTTAATGTTCTCCATCCTGCAAGTCTATCACCTGGATGACCATAATGATGTATTAGATAATAATACATGATTTTAAACTAATCATATGGGATGATTCAAGAATCATTCTGGATGATACATTATATTTCTTAATCATCCAACATATATCTTCTAGACGACTAGAATGATGTTCTAGATGATATGTATGGTTTTGAACAAATCATAAAAGATGATGTCCACATCATCTTGGATGATCAGAACAAATAAGGCTTATAATCATCTAGCCCTCCTAGATTGTCCTGGCTGAAAGGTCTGAAAATACACTGATCGTATATTATCCTAGATGATCTTTGATAGCAAGTTGCAAATTAGGGAAAATTTTAAGCTCTTCTTTATAAGATCTCTTATTTATTCAAGAATAGATCTTTTGCTGGTGTACTGACCAGAGTGAGCCAAGAGAAGGAGAGGGAGAGCTGGGGGGGGGGAGAGAACATAGAGGAGGTCTTGTGAGGGGGAGTTTATGAGGGGTTCATAAAGGTTACTCCAAGAAAGGATCCGAGTCATCTTCTCCAATTGTCATCCCTAGTTCCTTGGAGGCTCTAGAGAGGTCTTCATCAGCACAAGGTCAATGTTCTCTGCCTACTTCAAAAGAATGCAAAAGGAGTCTGGGTTCTCTGCCTCACCGGAGTTGGTGGAAAGGTGTTTGTAAGGGCTTCTCCACCTTGTTGTGGGAGTAAAAGGAGAGTCACTATATTTTAGTGTAATATTTGGAGGAGAGGCTCTAGTGAGTGGGCGTAGGTCAAGTTGACTAAACCACTATAAAATCTAGTGTGTTCTTTCTTGTTAAATTTTTGCATTTTAATTTCAACACTTTATTTTCATGTGGATGATTGTATGGTTTAGTGTTTTAACATATTTCAAAAAGATCATGTTTTTTATTTAAGAATTTTTAAAATTACCAATTCACCTCCCCTCTTGGGTAGCTTCGAGCTAGTTCATAAGGGCTTAAAAACTGTAACGAACTTTCATTTCTCAGATAGGACATAATTCAAACCTAACTTTATTGTGTAGGATAAAAATTATAGCTAAAATAGACAGTACTAGTACATTGTCATTATAGCAGATAAATTATTTATGGGATCAACACTCTCTTATGTCTGTCTTATTACTTGATCAACATGTGCACTTTCATTATTTTCTAGGCATTTATATCAAAGAAAACCTAAGAATATTTCATGCATATCTAGCAATTCTTCTCACACATTAAACCACACCCACCATCAAGTATTTGTCATCATTGTTAGGGAAGTAACACACTTTCATGCAATTTTTTTATATATTATTGAAAGTGCTGCATATTTAATCCTACTTATATCAGGTATCTTTTATCTTATTAGTGTGTTTTGTTTTAAATTAAAAAAAAATAAAGGTAGTTATTTTTACTTTTGTAATTTTAATTTAAATTATTTTCATTTGATTCTTATGTGATTATTATATGTGCAGTAAATATTGTCAGGAGCCCTTAATGTTTGATTTAGTGATTGAGAGGACACTTATAAAAAATATAAAATCCAAAAAGATTGTAGCATCAAGAATGGCAGAACCAAATTTTGATTAAGATAATCATAGACATCTTAAGAAGTATGCCAATCCTGTAGTAGATGTGATTCATTACATAATCAACCGACCTACTATCCAAACTAATAACTTTGACCTAAAATATGTCATTATTCAGATGGTTCAAAATTCCTTGTATGGGGGAAATCTAAGGATCCCAACCAACACTTAGCTAGCTTTAAAGAAATCTATGCAAAATTCAGGTAAATGTTATCAATGATGATGTTATTAGACTTTGTTTGTTTTCATTTTCACTATGGGATGAAGCTAAGTTGTGGTTGAATTCCATGCCCCTAGGCTTTATTATTGCAACTCAGGCTCCTAAGTTTATGATTTTTATGATAACAAATATTATCAATTGCCTCTTTATTTCTCCTACTATTCGTAGTACATATTTGTTTGTGTTAACTAACATTTTAGGTACAACATGCACCATATTTGAAGATTGAGGGCTCAAGATTGGGTTTAATATGTTAAGCTAAAAGATTATGTAATTTTCATTTATTTATTTTTTAATTTCTTCAGTCAAGTCCTGTAAGGATGTATATTAGTCTAGTGATCATGCACACATACATAAGGGAAGCTAAAATGATTTTAAATATTTTTAATTTTTTGGTACATTATACTGTAAGATATGGATTGTATTGTATGATCTGGTGTTATAAAAATTAATTAGTATATATATATATTTTGAAAAAAAGTATTTTTGAAATATAATTAATTATACAGTATGAACATCACATCATACTAGAAGATTAGTTATAATTAGAAACTCATTATTCATTAAATTAGGAAAAAATTTGAATTTAAAAAGTTATTCTATTCATACTATACAAACCGAATTGTACTGTGTGATGTTTAAAAAATGACCTAATTTAATCATGTGATTAATTAATCAACTCAACTTAATTTTCACATTTTGATCATACTGTAGGAAAAGGATTATTTTGTATAATCAATATAGATAATTTTGGTCGTCCCATGATCCATCCTAAATGAACTATATTACAGTTGAACTAATCCTACTATATGATTGGTCATTTATATTGATGATCACACAACACTAACAAACAAACTGAACTATTTTTAGTGATGTTTGTAATGATGATCGTACAGTACTAACATGTCAATTTTTGAGAGGGAGAAGATTTTTGTGGGTTTTAAGAGAGTGCAGAGGGGGTTTCACACAGTGAAAGCTTGCATCTTAGTACCATCATATTCAAGGTTTATCTTTTGGAAAGATTTGGAAAGAAGAAGATCTCTTTAGTGTCAAAGGATCCAGTTACTCCGTCGCACCAGTAAAGGTGAAAGTGATTCAAGGTTCTCTTCCTCACCGTGATGGTGAAAACGAGTCTAGGTTCTCTACCTCATCAGGAAGGTGAAAATGAGTCAAAGTTCTCTGCCTGAGAAAGGAGTACGATTGTCTTCTGCATCGAGTTGGTAGAAGAGAGTTTGTAAGGGTTTCTCTGCCTAGATATGGGGGCTAAAGGAGAGACACTATAGTAATAGTGCAATACCCACAGAGGAGAACTTCGGTGAGTGGACATAAGTCATGGGTTGACAAAACCATTATAAAACCGGGTGTGTTCTTTCTAATTTTATTTTCTACGATTTATTTTTTTGCATTATATTTTTCTATTATAACTACTTGGTTGAAAATCTATGATTGATAAGTGTAGTAGCTTCCACATCAAGTGATAGTGTTACATCTGTAATAGTGTGCCTCTGGCTAGTTCCTTAAGGTTTAACAACCTTCATGAACTTTTATTTATAACCACTTAGAATGAGTTGATACAAAGGTTTCTAGCTAAGTATTTCCCACCTTCTAAAACTACCCATCTTAGGAATGATATACCATCTTTCTCTCCATTTGAAGGAGAGTTAATTTATGAGAGCTGGGAAAATTTTAAGAAGATGCTTAGAAAGTTTCCTCATCATGCTTTGCTTGATTGGTTGATAATTTAGACCTTTTTTAATGGGCTTATAAGAACCCTTAGTTTAATTATTGATGTTATAGCTAGAGTTATTTAATATCAAAGCCTTTTGAAGAGGCTCATACCTTGATAGAGGAGATGGAAATAAATAAATTTTAGTGGCCTCTTATACGGTGAATCCTAAGAGAGTAACCAATGACTATGAGTCAAATACTTTTTTCAATTTTTACAGCTCAGGTAGTAACTATATCCAAAATGTTGGATAATATTTGAGTTAATTTAGGATCTGAATTAACTTTGCATTTAGATGAGAATGATTTGAATACTATTAGTGAGAATAGTACTCAAGGGATTTAAAAGGTGAATTTAATTAAAAGGCAAAATAATCCTTATTCTAATTCATATAATCTAGGTTTGAGGAACCATCCTAAATTTAGCTTGAATAATAATAAGGGTGGAAATGATCAATGGAATGTTTGTCAATAAACAAATTAGAGAAAATTGGAATAATTCTCAACTACCTAAAGTTAACCGTAGATAATAAGGATACATAGTGCTTAAAGGCTTAACATTGCGGTGTTATAGCTTAGGCTTTAATTTAAAAGAAGTAGTGGTCATATGGGAATTCAAATACATAATCAAGCTTTAGCTCTTAAAAATATAAAAAAATTATTTAGGGTAGCTTCCTCTTTTGATTAATAATAAATAACATGATGAACAATCTAAATTTTAAGATGAGAAATCAGAAGAGAATTTTCATAATATTCAACTTAGGTGTGCGAAATACTTGGAGATGCTTAGAAGGACAAAGATCAAACTCAGAAGGAAATTTTGGTAGAATAATTTTTAGAAGGTAAATCGCCTATAAAATGACCTAAAATAATTATAGAAACAAAAATAAATTGCATATTAGAAAGGTTGTAGAGATACCACCAATATCTTTTCCCCTTAGATTGATTAAATAAAATTTTGATAAATAATTTTTAAGGTTCGTGGAAATTTTCAAATGGTTAATCATTAAAATACTCTTCTATGAAGCCTTAGAGACACACCTATGCTAAATTTATGAAGGACATTCTATACATAAAAGAAAGTTTGGAGAATTTGAAACTATAACTTTAACGGAGGAATGTAACTATTATTCAAAAGATTCTCTGTGAAATTTTAATGGATCGTATTAGTTTCACCATAACCTTGACTATAAGTGATAGATTTTGTGGGTGAGATTTTTGATTTAGGATATAACATTAATCTTATACATTTATCTATTTTTAGGAGATTAGATTTAGGAGGGGTTCTTTGATAGATCAACTACATATCATAGTATACGATATTCTTATTAATGTAGATAAGTTTATCTTCCATGTAAGTTTCATTGTATTAGATATGGAAGAGGATATGAATATACCCATTATCTTAGGGAGGTCTTTTATTGCAATCGATAAGGCTTTAAAATATATTCGTAAAGGGAAATTGACTATGATAGTGCAAAGTCAAGAATTAACTATTGATGTGTTTATGTCTATAAAATTACCAATTGAGAGGAAGTTGATTTGGAAGAAATTGTTGTTGAGGGTTTTAAAGAAGAACTGATAATTGATGACACCTTTGATTAATCTTTGGAGGAAAATTACAAGTGTTTAGAAGAATCTGTTCATTTTGTTGGAGACACTTCTAGAATGTTTAGGGAGAGGTATGAAATATTGGATACATCATCTTTTGGTAGAGCCTTAAGACCATCTTTAGAGGAAGCACCTACTTTAGAGCTTAAAGTCCTTCCCAACCATCTTAAGTATGCTTATTTGGGTAGTGATTCAACTTTGTCTATCATAATCTCTGCAAATTTGGTGAAGATAATTTATAATAGATGGGAACTAGAATGAAGTCAAGCTAAGTATGTACTTTGGTAGAGGGATGAATTGGAGCTGGTTTACAAATATTCTGGTAAATCAATAGTTGTTGTAGCCTTGTCTAATTAGTATAAAGAATTTGTTGAAGAAAATTCTTGGAGTTGGATTAGAAAACTGAAGCTCAAACCTTGGGTTGAATTATTTTGGTGGTGATTAAATAACAATGAAACTTATTCTGATGATTTTCTACTATATAGGAGGCTGTTGGATTTCTATGTCTACCCGAGAGGTTGTAATGTTGTGGAAAATGCAGGCCACTTTGTTGTAGGCTGTGATAAACTTCATAATGTATTTCAGTTGCTTAAATCATGGGGATTTTCTATGTCTAGTGTTAATTCTCTTGATGATTGTGATAAGATGCTGGAGAAGTTATCAACAGCTAAACCTTTCATTAGGAATTTATATTGCTCAGCTGTGTTTTTTTCTTGGAAGAGCAGGAGTAAGCTTATACATGGTAGAAAGGAAGATGGGTTTTCATTTATGGCTGCTAATGCAGTTAACTGGGTTGTTGTTTCCTTAACTTTTATTTTTTATTCTAAACATTAGGTTGCAAATCAGCCTCATCAGCTATCTCATTCCTATTGGCATCCTCCACCGCTCGAATGGATTATAATAAATATTGATGCCTCTCCATTGAGATAAAATAAGTAAAGTATTGGTGGAGTGTTAAGAGATTGTAAAGGAAGATTCCTTTAAGCTTTTGGCTTCACCAAACTTCACTGGTACATTTCACAATTGGATATGCTAGCTATCACATATTTGAAGAAGGTTGTATAGGATTGGATGCTTGATGCAAAAGGAATCATTATAGAAGCAGACAATTATACTGCTATCAAATCCATTCAAGGCTTGATGAATAAGAAGTGACCGAACGAGAAAGAAATGGTCATGGAGGAGTTATCTTTTTTAATTTGTTTTAATCAAGTTTTATTTCATTTTTCTAATAGAAATTATAATAAGTTAGTTAATCTTTATACTAACTATGCTCTTCTTTCTAATTTTATTTAAGCTTTTAATTAATCTTTATGCTGAAATAAAATTCTTCCTTCCTTTATTTCTCTGTTAAAGGAGGAATTTGAAAGTGTAGTTTGTAATCAGGCTCTTTTAAAAAATTGCCTTGTGCAGCCTTTCAAAAAAATCAATGCAAGTTTGGAAAATGATTTTTTTTTTTTAATTTTAAGAAAAACCCACATAGGGCCTACACGTTGATTAAATAATGGTTACAAAGTCCTTAATGGGACCTCAATCTTCCTACTGCTACATTTAGCTATAAAAAAATCAAAATAAAACCTATGTGCTCAAGGTCTTTATTAAGCACAAGTACATAATTTCCTAGGTACATTCTAAGGAGGTAAGTAACCAGCACCCAAAAATTTGAGAAGATCAAAAGATTGTTATTAGCCCCCATCTTCTCGTCCAAAAATTTTAAAGCCAAAAAACCTGCATTATAAGCTACCTTTAAGAAAATAATCACAAAAACAAAAGAACAATATTCTCCTTTGAAAAGTTATCCAAAATTAACTTGAAAATGATTAAATTTAGCCACGACAAACTAAGAAAATAGAACAAGAAGAAAGTGTAAAAGCACCCTTCCCATAAACAAGTAATGATATAACCCAACAACCAACCATCAGCATGATTGGACTTATCAAAATGGTCATTATAGTACTTCTTTAGTGTATAGGTATTGAAAAAATTCTACCAGAATAAGCAATCCAAACCAAACCAAATACCATCATTATAAAAGGTGGTAGAGTACCAAATAATAAACCCTTGTCTAGCATTATACCACCAGCCAAAGCACAAGCCAACACAATAGTAGGGAAACAATAGTGAAGAAGAGGCTACAGATAGGCAAAACTAAAATCCACCAACAACTATTAATGTTATCAAATAGCCTAGGAATTAAATCAATCAAGTTGAACAGCCTGCAGATGATAACTAAAGAGACGTCCAACATGGAAAATCCCACTCAATCTAGTAATAATTAAGAGAAAAGATCTGAACAAACCAGGAAAAAATAGTGACATACACTTCCAACATATGCTCTAGCCAATAGTTAATTATATTAAATCTCAAATGTATATAATTGCAGACTCCAAAAAAAGCAAAAAAGCAAAAAAAAAAAAAAAAAAAAAAAAAAAAAAAAAAAAAAAAAAAAAAAAAAAAAAAAAAAAAAAAAAAAAAAAAAAAAAAAAACAAAATCCACACACATGTATCGAACAACAAAGCTATACAAATAAGAAAATTATATAAGCTATAATTTCAAACACCAGATAATGCAAAGAATAACCAAATAATAGGATAAGTAAGAGAGAAGGGAGACAACATCTATCTAATGTGTATAATATTATATAATTCATGAAGCAAAAATACCATCCGCCAGTCAAATCGGATCCAATTCCAACTTAGAATGGAAAAAAACTAGACCAAATACTAAGATAAAGATTCATATAATTGCTACAACACCCTAAGAAAAATTGAAATTCATCTCCCACATAACCCACTATACCTCAAACCGAGCTAACAAGATTAAAAATGTGACACCCGAGATACACAAAAGTTTCTAAAATCCAAAATCTATTCAACCAGAATAAAATTCATAGCAACTTATATCCATATAGATACAACCATGCTGCGGATCTATTTTCATGGTTTATGATTTTTATGATAGCAAACACTCTTATTTCTCTATGACTGCCTTATCTACTGACATTTCAGGTCCACACGATCAGACTGCAATTTGGAACCAGCTCAAGATTGGGTAGACTAGGTCTGAGTTAGTTTGTATCATTTTTCCTTTCTTGAGTCTATTGTATTTGGTGTGGCTCCTAATGCTTTGTAACTTGGAAGATTTCTGACTGTTCCCTAGAGTTTACTATTTTTGGTAACATCGTCCTGGACGATTTTATATCGTCCTGGACGATCTATTCAAAAGAAAAAACCCTAATTAGGACATCCTCATTAAAGTAGCCGTCATTATGCAAAACATATCGGCCTGGACAATTTTGTATTGTCCAGGACGATAGGCTCAAAACAGAAAGAATCTACCTCCATATCTATTTAGGAATTACTTATTTTGGGACATCATCCAGGACTATAAAATATCATCCATGACGATCCAGGATAATTTTTCCAAAATTTTTCTGGAATTTAAGGAAAGCAATTATGACTTGATTGCACGATCAAATCATCCTGGACAATCACAAAATCATCTAGGCCGATACGCTGGACGATTAGACATCAGACAGCTATTTTTCAGGGCGATGTTCAGGATGATATTCCACGATTTGTTCTGATTGTCCAGGATGATATATTATCATCCTGGATGATATGAACAAACTTCTTCTGATCATCTCAAATTGTCCCGGCTGATTGGGCTTAAATTGTACTGATCGTACAGGATGATATATTTATCATCTTGGAAGATAATGTCGACAACTTGCATTAATGAGCTCATTTTGAGATATTCTATTTAAGCTATGACATGACACTTTGTAAGTGTCTTTGGAAGCCATTGTAGCTTCGTTCTTTTGGCAGAAACTTGAAAAATTAAAAAGCTCACCAAAGCATAAGCATCAATAAAAGTGGAATAAAGATAAAAATGGTAAGAATGTTAATATTTCTTCTGATGTTATTTGCTTTTATTGTAGGAAGCCTGGTCATATGAAAAATCAGTGCCATAATTTAAGAATTCTTCTAGCAAAAGAAAGGGTAATGAGAAGCAAATTTTAAACTGGGGAGATAATGAAAAGCAAAAATTCTCTTGGGCAGACTTGATTTCTGAAGCATCGGACCAGAAGGAGGATAATGGTTAAAAGCCTTGTTTGTGTGTTTGTGTTGTGTTTTGTTTTTAGTTATTTTCTTTTTTTGTTTTGATTTTCATTTTATGTTTTTGTTTTTATTTATTGTTTGAATTTTTTATTTTGTAAAATTTTTTCTCTGATCAAACACACACATTCACTTTTTCTAAAAATGAAAAATCTACTTCTTATTTTTTCTTGAAATGTTTGGTAAGTTCTGGTTGATTTCTCTAAAAACAGTCAGAGGAAGGGAACTCATGATTTTGTTTCTCTTTCTCTCTTCTTAAAGAGTTTATTTTACTTTTGATTCAAAATCTTTATCATATTTTAAATTGGATTTTTAAGCTGATTTTTTCATCTCCCTACATTTTTTTCTATCGCATAGAAATCTTTTGTAAGATTGTTGAATCAACCTTAAAATTTTCTTAATCAATTTGTTCGTGTTGTTAATAATTTGATTTACTTTAGTTCTGAAAATATAAGAAAGAAAGCATATTTTTTGAAAATAATAATAAAAAAAAGTGGCCAATGATGCCAAACCAAAAGATGCGTAATGACGCCAAATAAAAAAAAATACACAAAGTGTATTAAAAATAAAAAAAAGCTCAAAGAGCCATTCAAGTTTTAAAGGGCATAAAATGAGCCCACCAAAAAAATATGCTTATTTTTTCTTATACTTCTAAAAGCCTAAGAAAATCCTTGATATGTTCGATACTTGAGTTTGAAAATTTTGATTCCTAATTCAACAATGCATGCATTGATCTTATATTAGATATATTTTATGGAAGAAGTTTTGAAAAATAATTGTTTCTTTCTCTAATTTATTCCTTGATTTAGATATTGAATTAAAAAGTTTTTGAGCCTTTTTAAAGAACTTTAGTTTGGATTATCAAATTCTGAATTTCTAACCTTTTCTGGGCTATGCGTTGTCAATACAATTCTACTAAGATTTTGATCAAAACCAAGAGGTAACTTTCTCATTTTAAGAATATTTGTTTTTCACTAGATGAGGGAACATTTTTATCTTTTGGTTGTTTTGTTTTTTTTTTTGTTTGTACCTCCTCTCTTTTTGATAATGTCAAAGGGGGAGAATGTATTGTTAAATTTTTGTACTATTGTCATATTTGTATCTTTTATTCAAAAATTAAAAAAAAAACAAAAATACTTTTATCTCCCCTATTTTTAAAGTGTTATTTTAGTGAGGGGGAGATTTGGAGAAAATAACCCTTTTGAAAATTCAAATTGTAGTGTTTTGCCATCATAAAAAAGGGGGAGATTGTTGCGGATTTGTTTTCATTATTTATAATTTTGATGATAGCAAACACTCTTATTTCTCTACAACTGCCTTATCTACTGACATTTCAGGTCCACACGATCAGACTGCAATTTAGAACCATCTCAAGATTGGGTAGACTAGGTCTGAGTCAGTTTATATCCTTTTTCCTTTCTTAAGTCTATTGTATTTGGTGTGGCTCCTGATGCTTTGTAACTTGGAAGATTTATGACTGTTCTCTATAGTTTACTATTTTTGGTAACATCGTCCGGGATTTATATCATCCTGGTTGATTTGTTCAAAAGCAGAAACCCTAATTAGGGCATCCTCATTAAAATAGCCATCATTATACAAAACACATTGTCCTGGATGATTTTGTATCGGCCAGGATGATAGGCTCAAAATAGAAAGAATCTGCCGCCATATCTATTTAGGAATTACTTATTTTTGGACATCGTCCAGGTGGATCGTCCAGGACTATAAAATATCGTCCAGGATGATCCAGGACAATTTTTCCAAAATTTCTCTGGAATTTAAGGAAAGCAATTATGACTTGATTGCATGATCAAATCATCCTGGATGATTGCAAAATCATCCAGGCAGATACGCTGGATGATTGGATATCAAACAGCTATTTTTAAGGGTGATGTTTAGGACGATATTCCATGATTTGTTCTGATAGTCCAGGTCGATATATTATCATCATGGATGATATGAACAAACTTCTTCTGATTGTCTCAAATTATCCTGGCTGATTGGGCTTAAATTGTACTGATCGTACAGGATGATAATGTCAGCAACTTGAATTAATGAGCTCATTTTGAGATCTTCTATTTAAGCTATGACATGACACTTTGTAAGTGTCTTTGACAGCTATTGTAGCTTCATTCTTTTGGGATAAACTTGAAGAGAGAGCTTGTAAGGCAGTGAGGAAAGGGTGGAGATTGAGAGAGGGAGAAGATCCCGTGAGAGGGGACTCAAGGGAGTGTGGAGGGGTTTCCACACAGTTGGTCCGGCAAGCTCGCACCTGAATACCATCAGATTCAAGGCTTTTCTCCAGGGAAGTTCACCAAAGAAGAAGATCTCTTTTGTGTCAAAGGACCCGGTGACTCCGCCGCACCGGGGAAGGTGGAAGTGATTTTGTAAGGGCTTCTCCGCCTAGCTGTGGGGGCTAAAGGAGAGACACTTTGTTAGTGTAATACTTGGAGGGTGCCTCCAAGGAGTGGAAGTAGGTCAAGGTTTGACCGAACCACTATAAATCTGGTGTGTTCTTTCTTATTATTGCTTATGCATTATTTTTTTTCGCACTTGATTTTTTATGGTGATTTTAGTTTGAGTTTTATCTTTGGTTTTAAAGTAATCCAATTCACATCTCTCTTTGTTAGCTTTGGGCCAGTTCATCGGGCCTAACATCCCTAGCAAACTTTGAAGTGCTATCAGAGTACTTTCAAACCAAACCAAATTCCATAAAAATAGATAGCCACCCCTTCCACTCCAATAAGGAAAAGGAAAAGGAAAAGATGAACAATAGTTAATAAAATGGCTATAATTAAAACTAGTCTAATCACTGTTGGATAAAGTCACATTCCAAACACCACAAACATTATAAAAAATGCAACCATAATGCACTGATTGAACAAAATCTTCCATGAGAAGTGAACAATTCCAAGAAGACAACCAAAACCACACAATGGGTGAAAACCACACCATGGGTATTAACCGACAGTTATTTAATCAACCACTGCTAGAATTAATGGCGGTCTAAGAACTAGCGGATAGGCTGCCAGTTTTATTTTTTATCGGTGCTTTACCAGAGGCTATTATCGACAGTTTTAAGTGACTTTTTTTTGGTGGTCTGGACCACCTAAAAATTTCCACAAAATGCCCTAAATTTAGCCATCCCGAGCCTCCCACTTCATTTCCTTGCATTCTCCTCTCTCTCTCTCTCTCTCTCTCTCTCTCTCTCTCTGTCTCACTATAGACGCTCGCCCCCACTCCTCTGGCCTCTCATGATTGATCATGCCTCTTGCACATGAATTTGGCCACTGACAACCTCCCTCCAGCCGGAGATCTTGCCCCTACTCCAGCATTAGAGCACGGCCACAATCTACCCTCAAAACTGGCGTCCGAACTAAATATAGGCTTACATTTTTTTCTTAAATTTTCTATTTGGTGGTTTGAACAAGTATTTTCATATTTTGCTTGGATTAAATCAAGGATTAGCATTAAGTCCATATCCTTTTTCTTTACTCATGGATGTTCTCACTAGACATTTACAAGAGGATATACCTTGGTGTTTGATTTTTGCTCATGATATTATTCATGTTGATTTGGGCAATCAAGTCATTTAATAAGAGTACACATTTTAGATATCTTGTGACTATTTTTCATAATGATCATGAAATAGATTGGGATATTATTAGTAGAATTGAAGTTGGATGGTTGAAGTGGACGAATGCATAAGTTTTTGTTGTGGAGGAATGCAATACTTTATAGTGCAGAATTTCGATCATTAAAAGAGAAGCATAATAGTTAAGTGTTTCTGACATGAGAATGCTTAGGTGGATGAGTGTGTTGTAAATCTGATTTCAAGTAATATAATTTTTATGATAGCAAACACTTCTGTTTCTCTACGACTGCCTTGCTTACTAACTTTTGAAGTCTACAAGATCAAAACTGTAATTTAAACTAGCTCAAGATTGGGTAGACTAGGTTTGAGTCATTTTGTAATCTTTTTCTTTTCTTGAGTCAATTATAAATAAAGTAGTTACTGATGCTAAGTAACCTTGCACAACACTTGGGGGAAAATTTCTAACTATTTTTAGAGATTATTATTTTTTGGTCACATCATCCGAGACGATCCCTAAATCATCATGGACGATCAATTAAAAACAAAAACCCTAATTAGGGCATTCTAATTAAGGAAACCATCATTAAGCACATCATCATGGATGACATTCATATTAACCGAGATGATAGGTTTAAATTAGAAAGAATCAGTAGCCATATCTATTTAGGTAGCTTTTATTTTTGGACATCGTCCAAAAGATTGTCCTGAATGATGTAGTATAATTATGCCTAAATTAATATAGTAATTATAAAAAGCAATTAAGGTTGATTGAATGGTCATATCATCCTGGACGATCGCAGGATCACCCGGGATGTTCTATTAAACAAAACTTTAATTCTTCCTAGACGATGTTTAATTGGTCTGGTTCATTCAGGCTATTCTCTAGATGATATTCGACTAATTGAACTAATCGTACAAGATGATTTACTATTGTCCTAGATGATAGGAACAAATTTCATTCTAATCGTCCCAAATCGTCCTGGCTGATTGAGCTGAATTTGTCCTGATCATACAGGATGATCTCAAGATCATCTGGATGATAATGTCAGTTTTATGCATTTAAGAGCCTTTTTGGAGCTCTTCTATTTAAGCTTTGTCAAGGCACTTGCAAAGTGTCTTTGGAAACCATTCTAGCTTCATTCTTATGGAGAAAACTTGAAGAGAGAACTTGAAAGGGAGAGAGGAAAGGGTGGAGTTTGAAAGAGGGAGAAGATCCTTGGAGAGGGTTTCAAGGGAGTGTGGAGGGGGTTTCACACGATTGCTCTGGCAAGATCGCACCTTAGTACCATCAGATTCAAGGGTCATCTCGAGAAATGTTTTGGGAAGAAAAAGATCTCTTTGGTGTCAAAGGACCCAGTTACTCCACCGCATCGGGGATGGTGGAAGTGATTTTATAAGGGCTTCTCCGCCTAACTGTGGGGTTAAAGGAGAGACACCGAGTTTAGTACAATACTCATAGGGTGCCTCCTAGGAGTGGACGTAGGTTAAGTTGGACCAAACCACTATAAATCTGGTGTGTTATTTCCTTTATTATTTTTGCACTTTAATTTTATTATGATTAACGGCTTGGGTGAATTCTCTGATTGATCTTTTTATTATTAATTCAATTCATTTCCACTGCAAGATATAAAAAAGATTTTTCTTTTAGTTAAAGAAGTTTTTCACCCCCCTCTTGGTTAGCCTTTGGAATAGTTCATAAGGGCTTAACATCCCTAACAAACTTTAAAGTGTTATTAGAGCAGGGTTCATAAAATCTAGTTTTTGAAAACTTTTAAATTTCAATCCATGGTTAATTTTTGTAATTGTAATATTGCAAAAGGATATTCAATCACATGACCAATTTTATTTAAAAATATTACTTTTGATTTTTGGAAAATTTGCATATATATCTTCTTGCAATCAATTGATTACCGAATGTGGCAAATGATTTTAACTAGTTATTCTGTACTGTCACATATTAAAGATGGAATTAAAACTAATATTTTTTTTAATCAATGGAGTAGGGAAGAACAAATCAATGCTCAATTTAATGCTAAATTAGTAAACTATTTTTTTTGTGCTTTAAATTTTGAAGATTGTATATTTATATCCACGTGCACTACTGGCAAGGAAATTTAGGATAAATTACAGACTATATATGAAGGCACTAGTGAATCAAGCAATCCAGGTTGAATACTTTAATGCATAATTATGAATTATTTTGTATGAAACATTCTGAGAAGATCTTAAAAATGTATACTAAGTTTATTCAAATTGTGACATCATTACCATGCTTTAGGTAAAGAATTTTTAAAATTTAAAAAAGTCAATAAAATTCTATGTTGTCTACTTGATAAGTTTGATGCCAAAGTTATTTCCATTTGTGAATCAAAAAATTTGAATGAATATTCTATAGACAATTTGATTGGCTCACTCATTACCTACGTGTAAAGTTTGGGTCAAAGACTTTTGGATGTAGGTGAGATGATAGTATTAAATGCTAAAAACATGGAGAAAAGTGGCTTAGTTGGTGATGAAAGCGATGACTTATCAAGCAAATCAAAAGGTTCACTAAAGCATAAACATCAACAAAAGTGGAATAAAGGTAAAAATGGGAAGAAGGTTAAGATTTCATTTGACATTATTTACTTCGGATGTAGGAAGCCTGGACATATGAAAAATTAGTGCCATAATTTGAGAAATCTTTCTGCAAAAGAAAAGGGTAAAGCTAAGCAAATTGTAAAATGGGTAAATAATGAAAAGCAAAAAATCTCCTGGGTAGACCTTGCTTCTAAATCATCATACCAGGAGCAAGATGATGTTTAAACTCTTGTTTGTGTGTTTATTTGTTTATGTATGCATGTTTTTATTCGTTGTGTTTTTGTTTATTTTTTATGTTTTCTTTTGGTTTAGTTTTTTGTTATTTTTTCCGTTAAAAATTTAAATTAGTTTTTATATTTTTTATGAAGTTTTCTCTGATCAACACACATATATCACATTTTTTGTTTCGTATACACTTTAGAAAATCAAATCTTTTTAAAGATCATTTTTTCTAAAAATAAAAAAATTGCCTCCTTTTTTCTTGAACTCTTATATAAGTTTTGGTTGACTTTTTTAAAAATAGTCAAAGGAAGGAAACTCATGATTTTGTCTCTCAATCTCTTTTCTTAAAGAGGTTATTTTACTTTTGATTCAAAATCTTCATCATATTATAAATTAGATTTTAAAATTGAACTTTTTAATCTCCCTATATTTTGTTTGTTGCATAGGAATCTTATGCAAGTGTTGAATCTACCTCATAATTTCTTAATCAAGTAGGTCATTTTCGTAAATAGAATGGGTTTGCTTTAGTTTATAAAAAATTTAGAAAGGTAGCATATTTGATTAAAAAGAAGCTAATGATGTCAAATCCAAAAAGTGGCCAATGACACCAAATCAAAAGATGCGTAATGATGTCAAATTGAGAAAGATACACAAAGTGTATCAAAAAGTAAAAGATATGCAAAGTGCGCCAAATAATTGACAAGAGGCATAAAATGAGCCCACAAAAAGTAAGCTTACATTTCTAAAACTTCTTAAATATTAAGAAAACCCTTTTATCTATTGATATTTTTTATACTTTAGCTTGAAAATCATGTTTTTGATTCATCAATTTTTGTATTAATCTTCTATTAGATATATTTAATGAAAAGATTTTTGAAAAGATTATTATTTCTTTTTCTAATTTGTTTCTTGATTTAGATATTATATTAAAAAGTTTTTGAGCCTTTAAAAGAACTTGAACTTGGATTAAATATTTTTGAATTTCTAACTTTTCAGCGGTATGCGTTGTCAATACATTCTGTACTAAGTTTTTGAATAAAATAAAAAAGGTAACTTTCTCATTTTAAAAAAAATTTGAATTTTAATCTGATTATTCTGAAAACATCTTCTTGACTAGATCAGGGATTGTTTGATGTTTTGTTAGTCAGTTTTTTTTTTAATATGTTAGTTTTCTGTGCTCCTTTTCTTTTTGAAAATAACAAAGAGTGAGAACATACTACTATTTTTGTATTTGTTTTAGTTATTTGTTTTGTTTCACTTGTTTTATATTAAAATAATTTTTTTTTTAATTTTTCCCTTATTTTTAATTTCTTTATTCTAGTGAGGGGGATAATAAGAGAAAATATTTTCAATTTTGCAAATTCAACTAGTAATATTCTCCATCAACAAAAAGGGGGATATTGTTGCAAATCTAATTTCAAGGAATAGAATTTTGATGATAGCAAATACTTCTGTTTCTCTACGACTGCTATGTTTTCTAACTTTTCAAGTCCATAAGATCAAAATTGTAATTTGAATGAGCTCAAGATTGGATAGACTAGGTCTGAGTCAGTTTATATTCTTTTCCTTTTCTTGAGTCAATTATAAATAAAGTGGTTCATGATACTAAGTAACCTTGTACACACACTTGAGAGAAAATTTTTAACTGCTTTTAGAGTCTACTATTTTTGGTCACATCATCCAAGATGATCCATAAATCTTCATAGATGATCAATTAAAAATAAAAACCCTAATTAGGGAATCATGGTTAAGACAGCGTCATTAAGCACATCATCCTGGATGATATCAGTATCATCCAGGATGATAGGCTCAAATTAAAAAGAACCAGTCGCCATATCTATTTAGGTAGCTTTTATTTTTAGACATCATCCAAAAGATCTTCCTGGATGATTCATCACAATTATGCCTAAATTAATCTAGTAATTATATAAAGCAATTAAGGTTGATTGAATGATCATATTGTCCTTGATGAACGCAGGATAATCTGGGATGATCCGTTAAATAAAACCTTAATTCTTTATGGATGATTTTTAATTAGCCTGGTTCATTCAGGGTGATTCTCTGGACAATAGAAACAAATTTCATTTTGATCATCCCAAATCATCCTGACTGATTAAGATGAATTTATACTAATCATACAAGATAATCTCCTGATCATCCTAGATGATAATGTCGGTTTGGTGCAATTAAGAGCCTTTTTGGAGCTCTTCTATTTAAGCTTTGTCAAGGAACTTGCAATGTATCTTTGGAAGCCATTGTAACTTCATTCTTCTGGAGGAAACTTGAAGAGAGAACTTGAGAGCGAGAGAGGAAAGAGTAGTGTTTGAGAGAGGGAGAAGATCCTTGGAGGGGGTTTTAAGGGAGTGTGGAGGGGGTTTCACACGGTTGCTCCGGGAAGCTCGCACCTTAGTATATCGGATTCATGGGTCATCTTGAGGGAGGTTTTGAGAAGAATATGATCTCTTTGGTGTCAAAGGACCCGACTACTCCGCCGCACCGTGGAAGGTGAAAGTGATTTTGTAAGGGCTTCTCCGCCTAGTTATGGGGGCTAAAGGAGAGACACTGAGTTTAATACTCATAGGGTGCCTCTGAGGAGTGGATGCAGTTCAAGTTGGACCGAACCACTATAAATCTAGTATGTTCTTTTCTTTATTATTTCCACACTTTATTTTTTTGTGATTAACTGCTTGAGTAAAATCTCTAATTGATCTTTTATTATTTATTCAATTTATTTCCACTGTAAGATATAAAAAGATTTTTCTTTTAGTTAAAGAAGTTTTTCACCCCCCCCCCCCGCTTGGTTAGCCTTGGGACTAGTTCATAAGGGCTTAACATTTGTGACAAACTTTCAGAGTGGACTTACTCTTAGAGACAAAATATGAAACAAGCATATCCAAGAAATGGTTGGAGTAATTCTAGTAATAGATAGGATTAGAGAGAGTCGCCTTAGATGTTTTGGTCATGTAATATATCGACCATAAAGAGAACATACCAATCATCCTTTACAAGTTTTAAAAAAAATTTCCACTAGTATTTTTTTGATTATATGGAACATCTTCCAGTTCATCTATCTTATGAAGCTAGAGTTGGCGGACCTATACAATATCGTTGGATGTATCCTTTTAAGAAGTAAACCATATTTTTTCTAAGTTTTAAATATTTTTGAACAAGTTAAAAATATATGTTTACTAACTTGGTAATTATAATTGTTTAATAGATATTTAAACAAGTTCAAAAAAATATGTTAAGAATAAAGCACAACCAGAAGGATCGATATATGAAGCATATTTGCCTCAAGAAACCACTCACTTTTGCTCATACTACTTCGAGTTCCATGTAAGGAGTACAAGAATAATGATTGGTCGTAATATGGACTTCGATATAGAAGAACAATCATAGGATGTATTATTAGTCTTTAGAAGTCTTGAAAAGCCCAATAACAAATGTGTTAAAAGATTTCTCAATGATTTAGAAATCAAAACAATGACTTTATATATGCTACCAAGCTGTGAAGAAATCCAACCAATCTTAGAGTAATTTTTTTCCATAATTTACATAATGATTAATATTTTTTGAAATACTAAAGTATTATTTGGATGATTTGTTACCAGGTATTTCATAAGTAATTTGCCTATGGTAGATTCTATAGATATTAAACAAGTTGTTGCAAATGAATTCTCAGATTGATTTAGATCTTATGTGAACTCTTAAAATTTAAAATTTTTATTTGAATTACATCTTATTTAATACTAAAAGCCTTAATATTTAAAAATTTTCTTAAGTACATAACCCTAATAAAAATTGTTTCGATAAAGGTTTGCAATCACTAGCAAGAGGCCTAATGCAAAAAGTAAAGACCTGACAAATATATATAGTAAATGAGTTTAGATTTCATAGCAAGTTATCGAGTGAAGGAAGAAAAATTAAAAATTGTGGAGTATGTGTTAGAGGAAATACTCATGAAGAAGATGAGTGTGATTATTACGATATTCTGAATAATGTTCTTGACATGGAGTACCCAGACAAAGATGAGAACTTTGTATGTTTATTTAACTATCAATGATATGATCCAGTATAAAATAGAGGCATAAGAGTTCATCATGCGTTTGGTTTAATAGATATAAAACATTGTAGAAGATACTGGAAGTTTGATCCATTTATGTTAGCAAGTCAAGCTGCTCAAGTTTATTTTAGTAAATATCCTCGTGGTTGTAAGGATAAACAAGATTAGCTAGCTTTCATAAAAAATAAAAGTATGGAGGATAATTGATCAAAAATATGTTGTAGCAACTATATATTAAGAGGATGATATATTAAATTGTAGGTCTGTTGAAATTGAGGAGATGCCAATTACAACCCATAGTATTGAAATCTAGTTGAAAGATGTGAATAGTTCAACAAGCTCATCAAGTGAGAACGAGGATGAAAGTGAAGAAGAGAGTAGTATAAGCAGAATAGAGCATCTGATTATGGGGATTTAGGAAGCTCCCTTCATACTGGTGGATCGGCTCCTCATACGGAATATAGATGACGACTGGTAAAAGCTTTGAGTTAGTTTAATAAATATATGTATATTATTTTAAATATATCTTTTATTTTTAAAAGGAGTTTTTTGCTGGGAGCTGACACCACTGGAGTTGTATACGAGGACTCACCAACATCAAGCTGACCATCAGTGGGTTGATGAAAAGGCTAAAAAAGCTCATGTGAGTGTAATTTTTTGGAGTTTGGGAATATAAATTTTAATATCAATATATTATATGGATTTATTCTCGTAGGATGTTTTTATACGAGTTTGGGAAGGTCGTCAGTCTACTGGTGAGGGATCATCTTCAAGATCGACCCAGTATTCTAAGTATCATATTTGGTCAGATGTTGTTGGAGAAAGGCAAAGGGGGATGGTATATGGCTTGGGTTCGCAAGGCTATACTTATGAGGGCATTTCATCCACATCAGCATTTTATGATCCTAGTGGAGTTAAGGAAACTGTAAGCCAGAGGGATGTAGCTCTGACGAGAGAGATAGAAGAGATGAGAAATGTTCAAAATGAGATGCTGGCAGAGCTGCGATCTTATAGAGATGAAAATCTAAAGAAGAAAGAGCAAGAGCAAACATATGCATCACTATACAATGAGGATATGGAGGATGAGTAGTACTCTTATTTGTTTGATGAACTTTTGGTTTAAACATTTGGTTTGATGAACTTGTTATGTGAAAGAGAGTACATGGACATATTATTATGGATTTATATGTTATCAGACTTTATTTGTTTATTTGGTTTGATGAGTTTATTTGTTTTGATGAACTTTGTAGACTTTATTTGCTTATTGTGGATTTCATTTCAATGCTACATGTTGATTTTATAGACTTTATAATAGTTGTGATTGATTATGAGGATTTCATTTCATTTCAATGAACTTTATAATTTGTGGATTTCATTTCATTTCAATGAACTTTGTAGACTTTAATCGTTGTGATTGATTATACTGATGTGTTGCCCATATTTGTGATAATTTTTTTTAAAACAAAACCCACGGAGGGGCTTATGAGTTAATTTAAAAAAAAAAAGGTTACAGAATCCTATAGGACACAATTGGCTCACTAATGCTCTTACGAGCGACAAAACAAAGTGAAGAAACACCTACGAGCCAATTATCTCCTCTACACAAAAATATAATGAAACCTTGAAACATTCTAATGATGCTATAGAAAAGAATCCAGAAAAGAAAGACAAAATATAAGCAGGAATGCCCAGTCTTTCTACCAAAAATCTTGGAGTCCAACCTAATCAGCTCCACCTATAAGAAAAGGAAAACAATAAAAACACAACTATACCAAAATAAGATATCAGTTAAAAAAAATAGCAATGGAAAGAAATAGTAACATAAAAGAAGCAAAATCCACAATTGTTCCAATTAAAGCCAGTCTTAGGAAGATGACTAAAAGAGCTCAGAAAACTCTCTTTAAAATAAGCCTCATAAAGAAAGACCACATGCCACTCAATCCTACCTAGGTTACCATCCAAATACATCACTAAAAAGCTCCACCAGCATAGCCAAGAATTCCCAAAAAAATAGTCCAGGATATCTAGGAACAAACCCAATGCATACCACCACACTCCCCATAAAATAGTGAAGCAAAAAACCACAGCTCTAGAAACACCAGCCAAAAGAACACAGGTCCCCCCAACAGTACAGAAATTCATGAAAGTGTTTGGGATCCCCAGATTACCAGAGCAAAGGAAATATAACTAGTAGCACTTAACCAGCCATCCATAATTATCTAAAGGCCAATCCATAACCCCACCATTACCCCCATCACCCAGAAGGTAAGAGAGCAACAATAAGTCTTACCTTCAGCTATAAAACCAATAAAATCATTGCTCAAGTCAACAACCTTAAAGATAATAGCTAAAACGAAGAACAAAGCAGGAACATTACCACCAATAGTCCAAAGAAAAAAATACCCGGCACTCACCAAACCCCAAAGATAGGAAACCATCAAAGAACATAGAATTAACCCAACAACAAATAAGTGACAGGCTTTCCAGCAGTAATAAAATAGATCAGGGCAGCCAAACAAACATCCATCCAACAAAGTGAAAAAGACAAATAGAAGATCCCAAAGTGCCAGGAAAGCACAAAAAGCCAGCTAACCCAAAAAACAGGGAAAAACCAAGCATAACAACAAAAATTTAGACAAAAAGTTAAGAATTAACATAAGGAATTCCACTCGCATCCAAATTAATCAAACCAGACAACGAGCCATGAATGGTAGAAGGAATAACATCAGTAAAGCCACCAAGATTGCAACCCCAATTAGCAAGCCAGGAAGCACAGGAGTTACCAGCCTCACTTAGCTGACAAAAAGAAGAATTTAAAAACAACACCAAACTTTTAATTTCCCTAACAAGATAGAAGATACTCGGATTGCAACACACTTCCTGATCCTCCAGAAGAGGTAAAAGGTTAATGCCAGAATTAACTTCAATAAACAAATTAGTGATGTTAAGAGGGATACACAATTGAATACCATAAAGAATGGCTCTATAAAGGGCAGAAACAACATTACCATTATGAACTGGACCCGCAAAGGCAACAATAATGTGGCCATTCCTATTTCTAATAAGACCACCACAACCATTCCCCAAATCAATGTGAACACCATTAATATTTAGTTTAAAAAAATTAGCAAGGGGCTTCTTCCAATAAATAACATTAAGAGAAGACTGAGCACCCTCCCAAGTAACCCCTAAAATAGAACCAACATCAAAACAATTTTTAAAATTCTTACTAGTAGTTAGGTTAACAGCCATGAGAGCTAATTGATATTGTCCTTCACCCTTTGAATAACATTAAGATGATTCATTTTCACACCATTGAAAATGGAGTTATTCCTTTCCAACCAAAGAAACTAAAGAATGAGGGAAGGGATAACATTGTGAATATGACCTTTAGTATCCATAAACCAAGACTTAAGTAAGGCAAAAAGGAAAAAATTAGCATTAAAGGGTTTAATTTAAACATATCATCAAAATGAACCCAAGTTCTAATAGCAACAAGGCCAGAAAAAAAAAACATGATGCATGGTTTCAGTGTGGCAACAACATTGACACTTAGAAGCTAAACTAAAACCTTTCTTAATAAGATTATCTTCCGTAGGGATAAATTAATGTAAAACTCTCTACACAAAAATAGAGACTGTATAAGGGATGGTTTTATGCCACATCTTAGATAAAATACTGTCAATATTGCCTTTATCTCTAAAGGAATGCCATTCGCTCTTTAAATGAAACTTACCATGTTTGGAAAAATCACAAAGCATGATGTATTTGGAGGTAGTGTTAACAGGAAAATTTAAAATATGGTGAATAATAGAATTAGGGATCATATTAGATAATTTTACATAGTCCCAATAGTTATCCTTAAAGAAAAAATTGACTTTAACAGAAGCAGAGGAAGTAGAATTCAAAAGAGAATCAATAGTGTCTCTACCTAACCATCTATCTTGCCAGAAAAAATGTTACCTTCACCAAGCCCCCACAACATAAATGGTTCCACCTCCCATTTGACCTTGCAAAGCCTCTTCCAAACTTTAGAATCACCTAGTTTAGGAGATATATTGGTAGGATGATTTCCTACACAATATTTAGAAATCATAAAGTTGGCCCACATATTCTCTTTAGTGCGTAAGTTATACCAAAGTTTGTGGGAGAAAGCCTTAGCAAGGTCATGTAAATTCTAGAAACCAAAACCACCTTCCTCCTGAACACCACAACACTTCTCCTAAGTAGCCCAAGTAATTTTAGAAGAAGAAGATGCACCTTTCCAAAAGAACTTGTTAATAAGCTTGTTGATCCTACAACAAACCTCTTGGGTAGGAAAAATAGTTTGATAAGTTTCAATGTACCACCAAAACTAAGAAAATTAGAGTCCCAAGATAGAAGCTTATTCTGAACAGAAGCAATAAGATCATTGTTGGTGGAATTTTGAAAGCATATTTTGAAAATATTGGTTTTCTTTGGGACTTAGAATTGAATCTAAATCGGATTGTATCTCGTTAGAAAAAGTATATCGCTCTTATCGAGAGGTGAGAATACAAATTATCCATAACGGTATTCAGATTTAAGAAATGATGAAAATTATCTTGGATATATTGACCGTATGCTAAAGAGAACTCATATGAGCCCGAAAGCGGTAAAAATGAGTGTTAACTGAATATCCAAGCTACATGTCAAGAAGTGTGATCGATTAGGGAATTCACATCCAAACCTTATCAATAGAAGATTGTATTCTACCCGAAGGAGAATAAGTATCGATTCTCTGATGATTAATTCTTACTTGAATATGTAAACAATCTGAATCACTCCGTATTATAGTTTTCCCAAAGGAAATCCAATTGAGTTTTGAAAAAATCAGATTCTTTTTAAAATAGGAGATATAGCTTGGGTTCTAAATCTTCCACGAGCCAAGCCCTCGCAAGTTAATTACAGTCGTTAAGAAACAAGGTTCTACCTACGATAAAAAACTTCGA
>NW_021319925.1:262823-297168 GCF_001605985.2 Dendrobium catenatum
TATCATACTATTTTTAGTAATACAAATTCCTTAAGCATTTCTTCAAGGAATTTAGTTTGGCTAAGAAAGGTTCCATCACTTTGTTTCTTACCATTAAACCCTAAAAAGTAAGTGAATTCTTCAATCAAACTCATATCAAACTCTTGGCCCATATTAGATGAAAACTCTTCATATAGATTTTAACTTGTGGATAGAAATAGTATATCATTAACATAAATCTAAAAACTTAAAATGTATGATCCGGCTCTATTAATAAATAGTGCAATGTCTATAGTGCCTTTAATGAAAGAATTATTTATTAATAAATTTCTTAACCTCTCATGCCATGCCATATGTGCTAACTTTAATCCATACAATGATTTCTTATTTTTGTAACCATGATTTAGAAAGGATGAATTTTAAAATTTGGGTCGTTATTCAACATGCACATCTTCCTTAATGACTCCATTTAAGAATAAAATCTTAACTTCCATTTGATATAACTTAAATCCTCTAAAATAGAAAAATAATAGTAGGTCTCTAATAGCCTCTAGCCAAGATACTAGTGTAAAGGTCTCCTTGAAATTAGTTCTTTCAATTTAATTATACCCTTTTGTTGCAAATCTGTTTTTCATGGACTATGATTTTGATGTTAGCAAACACTCTTGTTTCTCTACGACTGCCTTGGTTACTAACATTTCAGGACCACAAGATCGGATGGCAATCAGAACAAGCTCAAGATTGCGTAGACTAGGTCTGAGTCAGTCTGTAATTTTCTTCATCTCTTTCTTGAGTCGATTGTAATCTTTGAAGTGTTCTGATGCTAAGTAACCCTACACACAAACACACTTGAGTGATTTTTTTGTCTGACTTAGAATTTATGTTTTTACTCACATCATCCCGAAAGATATTATTATCGTTCTCGACGATCGGGTTCAAAACAGAAACCCTAATCAAAACATCTTGTTAAGGCAGCCGTCATTAGCCGATCGGCCTGGACGATAGCCTCAAAATAGAAAGAATCAACCGCCATGATCTATTTAGGCATTCTTTATTTATGGAAATTGGCCAGGATGATCTTGTATCGGCCTGGACGATATGATACAATTATGCCTAAATTAATCTGGCATTTAAGGCAAGCAATTAAGGATGATTAATACGATCACATCATCCCAGACGATCTGGATCGGCCAACTCAAATTCCGGGAGATGCTCTGGATGATTTCCCTCTGATTTGAACTAATCGTCCAGGACGATCGTAAGCTCGGTCCAGACGATCAAGCTATTTTGGAATCTTCCATAACTCTTTTAAGAGTAATTGTCTGGTCGATAGTCTATGATTTGAACAAATCGTACAAGACAATTTATTATCATCTTGGACGATATGAATAACTTTCTTCTATTCATCCCAGATCGTCCCGGCTGATTAGGCTTAAATTACACTGATCGTACAGGACGATATTACTATCATCCTGGACAATAATGTCGGCAACTTACAATTAATGAGCTATTTTGAAGCTCTTCTATTTAAAAGCTATTATTCAATATTTTGAACAATCTTTTGCTGCTATCTTGACCTAAGAAAGCCTAGAGGAGAGAGAGAGAGGGGGAGAGAGAGAGGATCTTATGAGGGGGAGCTTGTGAGGGAGATTCACAAGGGTTGCTCCAAGCATTGTTCCACTTCTTCTTCCACTAGAGTCTCTTGTCCTTGGAAGGGTTGGGAGAGGTAAGCTTCAGCGATTGATATAGGTTCTTTGCCTGCTTCAGGAAGAAGCAAAAGGAGTTGGGTTCTCTGCCTTGCTGGGGGTGGCAAAAAGGAGGTTTTTGTAAGGGCATCTCCGCCTTGCTGTGAGAGCAAAAGGAGAGTCAATTTGGTAGTGCAATACTCGGAGGGTGCCTCCAGGGAGTGGATGTAGGTCGAGTTGACCTAACCTCTATAAACCCTTGTGTTCTTTTTACTGCTTCCACATTTAACTTTTTTGCACTTATTTTATGTGGTGATTTTGGTTTGAGCTTTTTTATTCTTTGGTTAAAAGATTTTTTTAAATACCAATTCACCACCCTCTTGGTTAGCCTTGGGCTAGTTTATAAGGGCGTAACATCCCTAACAAACTTTCAAGTGGTATCAGAGAGGGATTCATAAAAAAAGAGTTTGAAAACTTTTTGAATTTTGATCCATGGCTAACTTTGAAAATTGTAATACAACGGAATGATATTCTATTACTCGACCACCCTTGTTTGACAATCAACCTTTTGATTTTTGGAAAACTCGCATGTTTACTTTTTTACAATCAACTTATTATCGCATGTGGATGCTTATTAAAGAAGGATATTCTCCACCTTCTCGTGAACTTAATAGAATTAAAACTAAAGTGCCTTTTACTGAATGGACTTTTGATAGAAGAGATTTTGCTCAACTTAATGCGAAGTGCTTGAACTATTTTTTCTGTGCTTTAAAGTCTTAAGATTACATGCGTGTTTCTACTTGCTCTACTGGTAAAGAGATTTGAGATAGGTTGTGTATTACTTATGAAGGAACCAATGAAGTTAAGCAATCTCGTTTGAATATTCTCTTGCATGATTATGAACTTTCTCGTATGAAACCTTATGAATCAATTTTTGATATGTATACAAGGTTTATTGAAATTATAACTTCTTTGTATGCCTTAGGAAGAGAACTTTCAAATTATAAAAAAATGAACAAAATTTTGATATGCATGCTTTCCTCTTTTGATGCTAAAATCACTATAATCACTGAATCTAAAAATTTGAATACCTATTCAATTAATAACTTACTTTCTTCTATTCATCCCAGATCGTCCCGGCTGATTAGGCTTAAATTACACTGATCGTACAGGACGATATTACTATCATCCTGGACAATAATGTCGGCAACTTACAATTAATGAGCTATTTTGAAGCTCTTCTATTTAAAAGCTATTATTCAATATTTTGAACAATCTTTTGCTGCTATCTTGACCTAAGAAAGCCTAGAGGAGAGAGAGAGAGGGGGAGAGAGAGAGGATCTTATGAGGGGGAGCTTGTGAGGGAGATTCACAAGGGTTGCTCCAAGCATTGTTCCACTTCTTCTTCCACTAGAGTCTCTTGTCCTTGGAAGGGTTGGGAGAGGTAAGCTTCAGCGATTGATATAGGTTCTTTGCCTGCTTCAGGAAGAAGCAAAAGGAGTTGGGTTCTCTGCCTTGCTGGGGGTGGCAAAAAGGAGGTTTTTGTAAGGGCATCTCCGCCTTGCTGTGAGAGAAAAAGGAGAGTCAATTTGGTAGTGCAATACTCGGAGGGTGCCTCCAGGGAGTGGATGTAGGTCGAGTTGACCGAACCTCTATAAACCCTTGTGTTCTTTTTACTGCTTCCACATTTAACTTTTTTGCATTTATTTTATGTGGTGATTTTGGTTTGAGCTTTTTTATTCTTTGGTTAAAAGATGTTTTTTAAATACCAATTCACCACCCTCTTGGTTAGCCTTGGGCTAGTTTATAAGGGCGTAACATCCCTAACAAACTTTCAAGTGGTATCAGAGAGGGATTCATAAAAAATGAGTTTGAAAACTTTTTGAATTTTGATCCATGGCTAACTTTGAAAATCGTAATACAACGGAATGATATTCTATTACTCGACCACCCTTGTTTGACAATCAACCTTTTGATTTTTGGAAAAGTCGCATGTTTACTTTTTTACAATCAACTTATTATCGCATGTGGATGCTTATTAAAGGATATTCTCCACCTTCTCGTGAACTTAATAGAATTAAAACTAAAGTGCCTTTTACTGAATGGACTTTTGATAGAAGAGATTTTGCTCAACTTAATGCGAAGTGCTTGAACTATTTTTTCTGTGCTTTAAAGTCTTAAGATTACATGCGTGTTTCTACTTGCTCTACTGGTAAAGAGATTTGGGATAGGTTGTGCATTACTTATGAAGGAACCAATGAAGTTAAGCAATCTCGTTTGAATATTCTCTTGCATGATTATGAACTTTATCGTATGAAACCTTATGAATCAATTTTTGATATGTATACAAGGTTTATTGAAATTATAACTTCTTTGTATGCCTTAGGAAGAGAACTTTCAAATTATGAAAAAAATGAACAAAATTTTGAGATGCATGCTTTCCTCTTTTGATGCTAAAATCACTGCAATCACTGAATCTAAAGATCTGAATACCTATTCGATTGATAACTTACGTGGCTCACTCATTGCTTTCGAGCAAGGGGTGAATCAAAGAAATCTTGATGCAGGTGAGAAAAAGAAGGCAAAAACTATGGATTTGAAGGCCAATAACACGGACTCTGATTCTTTCAGGTCCGAAAGCATTGACATTGCCTTAATCACAAGGAAAATCAAAAGCTTTCTGAGGAAGAGTCACAAGCATCATCAAAATTGGAGAAAAGGTAAGGATAAAAAATATTCTAAAGAATCTTCTGATGTTGTTTGTTTTGAATGCAGGAAGCCTGGACATGTCAGAGCTGATTGTCCTACACTTCAGGATCACTCAAGCAAAGAAAGGAGTGAGGAAAAACCTAAGTTCATGAAGGATAAGAAGTGAGTTCAAAAGGCATTCTAGGCGGAATCTGCATCAGATTCATTTGAGATTGAACCTGAAGATGAGACAACAAACTTGTACTTAATGGGAGAAGATCATCTTGATCAGAGTGATGAAGAAGAGGTATATAAACCAACCTATGATCAATTGTTTAAAATTTGTGAAAAAATTCATACATCATACAAAAAACTTAAGAAAACTCATGCTACTTTGAAATTGGAGCTTTTGAATTTATAAAAAGAGCATGAAATCTTGATCAAACATCATTCAATAATTGATTCAAATCACATGGCTCCACTTGATGAATTTGATGAGTTAAATAAAAATCATTTGGAATTAATTGATGAGCATGATTCATTAAAAGCTTCACACACCTCACTTTAATCTGATTTTAAGAAATCTAAATAGATGGAGCATAATTTGAGGATTGATAATAATGCTTTAAGAAGTACTATCTCGAGGTTTAAAACTGAATTGGAAATAATTAAGAGAAATTGGATGACACCCACTTTTGATCTAAAGCCAAGACCTAGGAAGATGCATTATAACCCAAAGCATTTAAGAAATACTTTTCCTGGTGTTAGATGCTTTTCATGTGGCGTTCTAGGACACATCTCACACACTTGCACTGTTCACCATAGTAAATATTTGGTGTGGAGACCCAAATTACATGTTTCACAGCATAACACACATGCATTGTATTTTACTTTTCATAAGAAGGGACCCAAACCTGCTTGGGTTCCTAAAACTGATATTTGATGATTTTATAGGTAAGCTCTCACAAAAGGCCTCGTGAGAGTATGTGTTACCTTGACAGCGAATGCTCTCGATATATGACTGGTGATGCCAATCAATTCATTTTGCCGGAGACTAGGACAGGAGGCAAGGTTACTCTTAGAGACAACACCACCAAGAAGGTGGTAGGAACATATACAATTGGTAATTCCAAGAACCTTATGATTGAAAATATTTTGTTTGTACATGGATTAAAACACAACTTGCTCAGCATCAGTCAGCTTTGAGACAAGGGCTTCATCATACAATTCCTTGCAAATTCATGCATTATAAGTTTAAATAACAACACTATTTTGCAGGAAAAGCGGATCAACAACGTGTACATGCTTGATTTAAATAACATTGAATGCGCTGCATCTTTTTGCTTAAAAATTATTGTTGATGATTCATGGTTATGACACAGAAGATTATGTCATGTTAGTATGAAAACCCTTAGGAGAGTGACCCAAAAAGACCTAGTTAGAGGTGTCCCCAAATTGAAATTTTCTAAAGACCACCTTTGTGAAGCCTGGCAATTAGGAAAGCAAGTTCACTCCACTTTTCACCCCATTAAGAATATTAGCACCTCTAGATCTTTATAAGTTCTTCACATGGATTTGTTTGGACCCATTAACACTGCCAGCTTGGGAGGGAAAGCCTATGGTTTTATAATTGTCGATGACTACTCAAGGTTCACTTGGACTAGATTTTTTTCACACAAAAATGAGTCTTTTGAGGAGTTTAATACCTTTTTTATTTAGATTCAGAAAAAGCTAGGTTGTGAGATCTTGACCATCCATAGTGACCATGGGGGAGAGTTTGAAAATGAAAGATTTGGAGATTTTTGTGATGACAAGGGGATTAGCCACAACTTCTAAGCCCATAGGATCCCTCAACAGAACGGTGTAGCTGAAAGGAAGAACCAAACCTTAGTGGTAGCCGCTAGAGGCATGCTTGCTACGTATTCACTTCCAAAATACTTTTGGGCTGAAGTGGTTAACATAGCTTGTTATGTGTTGAATAGGGTGAATGTTAGATCCAAACAAGATAAGATACCCTATAAGATCCTTAAGGGTAGGACACCCAATCTTTCCCACCTTCATGTCTTTGGTTGTAAGGTTTTCATTCACAACAATGGAAAGTCTCACTTAGGAAAATTTTATCCAAAATATGATGAAGGAATGTTCTTGGGATATTCTAGTGTTGATAAGTCTTTTAGGGTGTTTAATAAGATGACTTTGATGGTGGAAGAGACTACACATGTGGTGTTTGATGAGTCTGATCATAAAAAGCCTGGAGTTGAGGATGATGATATTTTGGAGAGATTACCACTGGAGTAGAAAATTTGGAGAAGGGAGTTGAACACCAAAACATTGAAGAAGTAGGAGATGTTACCCAAGGAGTAGAAAATATAGATCTGAAGGAAAGGGTTGGACCTTCACACACCTTGTCTAGAGATTGGAGATACTCTACAAGTCACCCTAAAGATTTGATGTTAGGATACCCTTCTAATGGAGTTAGGACTAGACATAGACTTAGGAAGGAGGTAAACTACTCTGCCTTTATCTCAATGACTGAACCCACCAACATAAACCAAGCCCTTTCTGATGAGTTTTTGGATTTTAGCCATGTAGGAGGAGTTGAACCAATTTATTAGGAATGATGTCTGGGAGCTTGTAGAAAGACCTAAGGGACAAAGTATAGTTGGAACCAAGAATGTCTTTAAGAACAAGGTGAATGATTCTGGAGTGGTGATAAGGAATAAAGCAAGATTAGTGGCTAAGGGGTATAACCAAATTGAAGGAATAGATTTTGAGGAGACCTTTGCCCCTGTGGCTAGATTGGAAGCCATTAGAGTGCTATTAGCCTTTGTCTGTTATAAAGGATTTAAGCTTTTTCAAATGGATGTTCAGAGTGCCTTTTTAAATGGAGAAATAAAAGAGGATGTGTTTGTGGAACAACCCCCAGGTTTTGAGAGTTTCCAATTTTCAAATCATGTTTTTAAATTAAAAAAGGCCTTATATGGTTTAAAGCAGGAACCTAGAGCTTGGTATGAGAGGCTTAGCACATTCTTACTAGAAAGGGAGTTTGTTAAGGGGAGCGTAGACACCACCCTTTTTTTTTAGAAAAGTAGGAGATGATTTGCTCATTGTTCAGATTTATGTGGATGACATACTTTTTGGATCTTCTGATAAAAAACTATGTGATGAGTTTTCTAAAACAACGAGTAGAGAGTTTGAGATGAGTATGATGGGAAAGTTGTTCTACTTTTTAGGGTTTAGCATAAGACGATTTGATGATGGAACCTTTCTAAATCAATCAAAATATATAAATGACATTTTTAAGAAGTATGAGATGGATAAAGCCAAGCCAATTAATACTCCCATGACCTCGAGTGTTCCATTGGATAAGGACCCAAGTGGTAAGTCTATTGATCAGAATAAGTACAGAGGCATAATTGGATCTTTACTTTACTTGACTGCTAGTCGACCTGATATAATGTTTAGCATTTGTCTTTGTGCTAGATTTCAAGCTGACCCTAAGGAATCCCACCTGATTGCAGTTAAGAGAATTCTTAGATATCTTTTAGGGACCTAAAGCTTAGGAATTTGGTGCCCTAGGCACAGCACTTCTTTTGAGATTATTAGATTTTCTGATTCTAATTTTGCAGGATATAAGGTGAACTGTTGCACTTTCCACTGCTGAAGCTGAGTACATTACTTTAGGAAGTTGTGTGGCCCAAGTCCTTTGGTTAAAATAGCAGGTATTGGATTTAGGATTACCTGTAGGCATCATCTCAATTTTCTGTGACAACACTAGTGCCATCTACATCTCTAAGAATCCTATCCAATATTCAAGGACTAAGCACATTGAAATTAGACATCATTTTATTAGAGACCATGTGACCAAGGGGGACATTGAGTTACACCATGTGACAACTGAGAATCAACTGGCTGACATCTTTACTAAACCACTGGCCTTCGACACTTTCAGCTCTTTAAGGACCAGATTGGGTGTGATTGACATAAATGCATGAACTTGATTTTTATTTGCTTTTCTTTTTCTTTCTTCTTCTTTTCTTCTTTTATTGCTTTATTTTTTTGTTAGTTTTTTTTTGTTTGTTGTTTTTTTTTTTATGCTTTATTTTTATTCTTAAATTTATTTTTTCCAAAATCATTGTTGAAATGATATCGTATGCCTTATTCTTACTTTTAAAAATTTGTGGTCAATGTTTTACATCTCTTAATCTATTAAAGGGTAAGAATATACCGTTGATTGTATCTCTTTCTCTAACATATTTTAGTGGCACAGTTTTCTTTTTTAATCAATAGTCTATCTCAAATTAACAAATGGAGTATGCAATTAAGATCTTTTCTAACTTTGCTACAGCAAATCTATCTTATATTTATAATGATCAAAGTCTTTTTATCACATCAAGAATTCCTCATTACCCTTGTCATTGCATTTATTCATACGATTATTGATTCTATTTGTGGATTATTCTTCTCTATATTAGAGAGTGAGTTTTTTCTTCTCTAATATCTAGAAGGTATACTCACAACTAAGATTATTTAAGAGTTTTTGAAAGAGAATGTAGCTTGCAAAAATGAAAAAAAAAATGGCCAATGATGCTAAAAACAAAAGATGCGCAATGACGCCAAATTGAAAAAAAATACACAACGTGTATCAAAAATCAAAAGAAATGCAAAGCGCCATTCAAATTGACAAGAGGCATAAAATGAACCCACCAAAAGCAAGCTCTCCTCTCTTTTCAAAATTTTTAAAACTTAGAAGATTTCATGTATCACTTGATAAAATCAAAGGCTGGATTTCGAACTTTTGCGATTGTGACATAATTACTTTGATACATTATTCTATAAGATATTTTTTCTGAAACCAAGTGGTGAACGGATCCTTTTTTTCATATCCAATTGAATTTTTTGAGTTAGGTCATTGATTTAAAAAGAGAATTTTACCCTGAAAAAGTCTGAGCTTAGGGTTAACATGATCAGATATTCTATCATTTTTTAGATTTTTGATGTTGTTAAATCATTAACTTACAATTTTTTAAAATCAATCACATGGAAGGCTACATCATGTTCATGCCTTGATTAAAAAAAATTAGGGTTTGTTTACTTTGTTTTTTAGTTTCCTCCTCCTTTTTGAGATGTCAAAAGGGGGAGTAGTATGTTTGTGTTTGCACTGTTTTATTCTGAAAATTTGAACTACTATTTTGGATCGTCGAAGTATTTGTCATCATAAAAAAGGGGGATATTGTTGCAAATCTATTTTTCATGTATTATGATTTTGATGTTAGCAAACACTCTTGTTTCTCTACGACAACCTTGGATACTAACATTTCAGGACCACAAGATCAAACGGAAATCGGAACCAGCTCAAGATTGGGTAGACTAGGTCTGAGTCAGTGTGTAATTTTCTTCTTCCCTTTATTGAGTCAATTGTAATCTTTGAAGTATTTTGATGCTAAGTAACCCTACACACACACACTTGAGTGATTTTTCTGTCTGACTTAAAATTTCTATTTTTACTCACATCGTCCCGGATGATATTATTATCATCCTGGATGATCGGGTTTAAAATAGAAACCCTAATTAGAACATCTTGTTAAGGCAGCCATCATTAGTCGATCGGCCTGGACGATACTTGTATCGACCAGGATGATAGCCTCAAAATAGAAAGAATCAGCTGCCATGATCTATTTAGACATTCCTTATTTATGGAAATTGGTCAGGATGATCTTGTATCGGCCTGGACGATATGATACAAATATGCCGAAATTAATCTGGAATTTAAGGCAAGCAATTAAGGATAATTGATACGATCACATCTTCCCGGATGATCAAAAGATCGGCCAAGACTATGTTTGATTGAAAAATATATTTAAATATATATATAGTTTTGAAAAATATTTAATTATCTTTGGGAATATTAAATTTTGAATTTTGAAATTGAACACGTCATTATGAATGGTATATCGCTTTGGGAGGCGATCATATCATTCCCTAATGGGTTCAAATTTTAAAATTTTAAATTTATCTAAATTATTATAGTCAGACTCAAGGGGAAACAATATATGATCTCGAAATTTCATAATGAAGTTCAATCGATTGTCTGACTATGATAATTCGGATAGAAGATCATTAATCTCGTAATCAAAATTATAATAATAATTGATATATCTATCTGAAGAAAGAAGGTATTAATTATTATCGATCGTTCGAAAATGATGATAATGATCATTGTATTTGATTTTCCCAAAGAGAATTAACTAATGGTTTTGAAAAAGTTGATTTTGAAAAATCAATTTTGGGTTTCTAAATCTCCTACGAACGCAAGCCCTCGTAGTTAATTACATCGTAGGAAATCAGAATTTCCTACGAAAACTCTCGATTAAAATAGCGGTAGAAATTTAATTTTTAGATTTTTAAAGATCGATATCAAAGGAGAGAAATGGTTGAAATTTTCAAATGGGATTGGTTCAATGTTGAGCATTTATTTTCAGAGTCAAAGGAAGAGGAGTAGGGAGTGTTTTGAGATTCTGAATTACTTCAGAAATACCCCAGCCTATCCTATGTATTGGGCTTGAATTTGATTGAAAGTGCTTTAAGTTTGAATGGTTGATTTTATTAGAAAGTTGGGACTTATATTCTCGATCACCAGATCGGGAGAATGCCCAGGAGGTAAGGGTGAAGAGTAATCTACCAAGTGGGTATGACGTCCCCGGTCAAGATCCCATGGTTTTCCATCGTTCCGGGTTCGTCGATATCCTTAGCCTACTTAGTTGAGTGTCGACCAGAGGATCCTTGTTAGCAACCATGGGTTACCTCATTCAAGGGAACCTCATAGGCCAAGGGGCTGGGGACCTAATCCTAGGCTGACAAACAAGAAGTGCACAGGTCTGTAGACAGTGAACCTATGTCTACGTTATCTAACCTAGGATGCCACTCTCATTTTGTATGCATATCAATCTATCTCAAAAACAGAAAGAAACACTGGCCTAACCTAAAGCTAGAGTTTGTGTTCTAATGGGTCAATCTAGGTGTGTGTAGCAAGCTGTGTGGTTTGGATATATCCTAAATTGGGTAATTAATTAAAGTTGCTTAATGTTCTGGTTGGTTGAAAGGCTTAAGGGAAGATTTTAGTTAAAGTTTAAGTCTTAATGATTCAAAATTGATTTTAAGATTGATTCTTAATTATTTATTGGATACCACCTTTGTTTCACGCCGAGGCCGTGAAGTTTATTTCACCTTCCCTGGGACTAATTTAATAGCCTCGTAGGCCTGGGTTACCTAGTGGTACCCAATATGATTAAATGAATTAGATTTAATTGAAGGTTCAAAATTTGATAATCTTAGCTAAGGTTGATTGATTTCTGGTTTTAAAGTTAGATTGAAATTTTCTGTATTTTGAATCAAATAATTAATGTTCTAAAATTATTGAATCGTTTAATGTTTTTAATCAAAGTGTTAAAATTTGAATTTTATATTAAGAATGTTTTCTTAAAAATTTATATTATATTAAAATATTAGATCTTAAGATGAGTTGAATGCCTTTAAGTTTGATTGATTTAGAGTTTATTTGAATTATTTATGAATTTTCAAAATTTTGATCATTTATTGGAATTATTTAATTGTCTTGATTAGAGGGGTTTTGATGTTTTGAATTCAATTGAGTTCCAAACTCCATGTAATCAATTCCAAAGGTCAGGAATGACCCAATGATAGATTCCCAAGTATTTAGGAATTCTCTGGAATTTTAAATTAATATTAATTAATTACATTAATTAAATATAAGATTCTAATGATTATTAAATTATTCTTAAACTTGAAGTCAAATCTGGTTGATTTTAATTTTCATGTATTAAGGATTCAAATCTGGTCAATTAGAAGGGTTATTTATAGTTTTTGGACTTAAATTTGATTTATTAAAAATTTCTAGCAGGTTTTAAGGTTTGATTAAGGCTTAAACTTAAGGTGGGTTTGATTAAGGGGGTTCGAAGGGTTTGAATTTTAATGAAAATTTTCCCTAGAGCAGGGAAGATCACTAAACTTAAGGGGTTTGAATTTTAGTGATAATTTTCCCTAGAGCAGGGAAGATCACTAAACTTAAGGGGTTTGAATTTTGAAGTCAATTGGGTTTAACTTTGACCACTTAATAATTGTATGTGTTGATTGGGAAAGATTTGATATTTTTTATAAATTTTATTTGAGTTATTATCAAAAATTTAAGTTTTCAGGTTTTAAGGAAGAGATCAATAATTGATTGTTGTTTGAGATTAAATTGATTATGTGCGTGTTAATCTTAAGGTGTAGTGTCGCTAAGTAAACTATGTTTAATGTTTCATCCCTAAAGGACTCATGTGTGAATCCTAGAGTTTGTCTAAGTTCTAAAAGACTCGTCCTTAAATATTGTCCTTCAAGATGTCACTAGGTTCAATGGGTTTGAATCAATGTCACTAACCCTTTGGGCATACCTACGAATGTAAACAAGTTATGTCGATGGGTTTTGAATTTGTAAAAAAAAAAAAGAAGAAAGCAGGTATTAACTAAATGCAAGAATTATTTCGAGAATTTAAAGCTGGGGGAAATAGCTCAACAAGTAAATCTAAAAGCCTTACACACTTCTAAGTTTTAAGGAAACTTACCTGGTCACCGAGGCTAGTCAACGGTGACTCCGGCCGTAGCACCCCGTTTAGAGGAAACAGGATGACTGAAGCTCCTTGGCTCATCCTCCAATTAGCTCCATCAGTACCTCGCAAAAAGGCGAAGAGAGAAGGACGTGTTAGAATATCATGTATAAACGTATAGCAGCTACTATGAATTGACGTATAAATGAATATGTGAAAGTATGAATCAATTCAAATTATTTAAGCAGTTTCAAAGTGTATAACTGGACAATGACATGCTTGTAATTTATAACAGCAATCGTGTCAGGAGATTATAACAATAAAGCAAGTCAAACTCTATGTCACGAATAATCATCCTCATCAATATATTCAAAAGTATATAAAATATAAACAACAGTTCAAGTCAATATGTGGCATTAAGAGATATATACTTTTTCGTTACCCAAAATCACAAGTCATATATTGAATAAGTATAAATGTCGCTTTAACAAACAATATGCAATTTCTCTACATATTCTAACTGTGCCGATGTTGTCAAATTCTACAAATGAATGACTACAGCTAAAGAGCAAGTTCTCATATTATCACAGTGGAAAACTGTAATCAAAACATAGGCATAATTATCTTGATCAAATTTCAATTGAGATGTCTCAAGTTAATAGAACTAGGGTGAAGAAGAAAACTTTGCTTCTCAACTCATGGCAACCTGAAACTTTGTTCTAAAAAAAAATACAATACATCATCTCAAGGTGTTCAAATCAAATGAAATCAAACTTTGTGCATAAATATTTAATCAGCTTATAAAAGTGCGATCATGTTATTCAAAGGGAATCTTGAATGGGGCAATACACATCATCTTATCGAGGAACCAGAACATGGGTAATACATACAATACTACACCAGGTTTTCTCATGTTGAATGAACATCTACAAAAGATATCACAAGTAAGAGCAACCTTCAAGTTACATGCTCGATTTCCACTCAAAACTCACTCTTCCTCAAAGTAAAGACAACTGGAGAAAGATCCCCATCAAAATTTATGGGAAAAGCATGAGAGCAATTATGTTTTCTCGAAACCAACAAATTTATTTAAGAAAATTATAACTAAAAATGCTTTAAAAAATGAAGACCCACCACTCTTTGCTTTCCTCCAAAAAGAAAACATAAGGATCTTGTATTCTCCCAAACTTTGTGAAAGTATAGCAAAAAGGAGAGGATGATATACTAATTCATGTAATCCTCAATACTCATAGGTGTTTCATAAAACTCAAATGAATGAAATCACATAGGAGATTCTCATCAATATAGAGGAACCTTATGTTTGCACAAATGAATTCTTATCTATGACAATAGTGTTAATCAAACTTCTCCAACACTCACGTAAAATTCTCATTCTTTAACAAGAAAAGGATGAGGTAATAATCATGACTTCAAAATTATGCATTTATAGAATGCTAAAGAGAGAAAACCACAAGGTTTCTTTTGTTGTTACCCCTTCAGTTTTCCAAAGTAGGAGATGAGCTCGAGTTCATGCCCTTCAACGTGCCAATGGAATAAATATCACAAGATGCCAACCACCACTTAACCATAAGTATACAAATTTTACCGCATGAAATCTGTTTGATCGAATCCACCAACACAACATATATGTTTACATGGCTAACAGAAAGTTATTTGGTAGAATGCACAAACATGTTTCTTCAAAAATAGTGCACTAGGAGACTTCATTTGAATCCCTCTCAGCATTTTAGAAATAATCTCCAACTCGAGTATGCAGTAAAGGCTTTGGCATTTTTAGTTTTATTAACCTCCAGAAATAGAAGCATGAGGGGGATAAGTGAGAACGGCTGCATGAGAATGGTGATCCAGACATTTCCTCTTATGAACTCTCCTCATTCCTTTAGTGTTTCAAGTCAATCACACAGGGAGTTTAAACCATGGGCGTGCTTGGGATAAATCGTTGAACACAACAGTAATTCGAATTGCCATATGATTCTAGAATTAGGACCCAACCTTCCAAACATGATATTGGGACAGGAATTTTAAGAACCGGCCATCATACCTCACCATTAAATTAGTAAAGAAACTCAAATGGAGATTTTGACAAACCTCTTAATTATTGCAAGAACACTTTCATACTAGTCAATCTTACTTCAGGGAGATCAATGGGACATTAAATCTTACCCAAAAAAAAGCTCGCTCAAATACATACATGCTAGACTTATGGGAGAAACACACATATTGCTAAAATCAAGCCTTAGAGAAGTGAATGCTAGGATGCAAAACAGCACACAGAAAGTCTACTCATTTTGACAAAAACTGAAAGAAAAAGATCAGTTAGCCGGCTCTTTATCTATGAGATAAAACATCACTCATCAATAATAAGCAGCATAATTGCTCTCATGGCAAAACCTGATATAGATTGCTGACGAATCTCAAGGTGAGGATCGGCAGAGCGTAACATTTCTTTGCATAAGTACAAGCTCCGCCTCAGATGGAAATCCAGGAAAACAAACATTTTTTTTTTTAGTAGAAAAAAAAGAGATAGTGAATAGCACAATCCATCAGACATAAATCTAAAGAATAAAGCCACAACGTTATGACCATTCATCCTCAAAAGAAAACTTATCGCTAACACCATGAGCATTCAAATCTATGAACCAATCCAACATGCTTCCTTATTCAGATTCAAGAAGGAAATAAACTTTTAAAAAAAAAAAATCCACACACAAAAGCTCAGCCATATTGGAGTAAAAAAAAAAAATGATAATAATAAAAAGAACATCAAGAAGAAAATGTTTAGGTCTCTGGTATCTCTTTCATAAAACCTCATGGAAACCCATTTCAAATATCAGGTAAACATGGAACATTGACTCACAGATTAATGTCGGTAATCTAGACTCAAATAGAGGGAATGCAAGGGGCTAAAAAAAAAGGGAGGAAGAAGAGATTACCGTAGTAAATCACGCTGAAAGCCCCCTTGTAGCTCACCTCTTGCTTGGACGAAGATCTACAGCAGATCTTCCTCTTATTATTGGCCAAAATCTGCTGTGGACCGGCCAAAATCTGCTATGGGAGAGGCTGGCCGAAACTTGCTGTGCAAGGAGAGTGATGGCCAGAACTTTTGAATGGACTTTCTTCTTCTTCCTTTACCTTGGACGGATGGAGAAGAGAAAAGAGTAGCTGGAGGCGTGAGAGCCAAGGGTCGCTGCCTATCGGGATGGAGGCATGGAATCCGAGAGGTCACGACTTTCCCTAACTCCCTTTAAAACTTGAAATAAAAATTTCAATTAATTGACCATCTAGCCCTTCAAATGATTCAAATCTGATGGTAGAAATTATTGCTTAAATTAAGATGATTTAAAGCCTCAATAACAATAAAATAAAAGCTAAAATTAAGAACTCAATTAATTATGCAACATCCTTATTATTAGTTTGCATTAATCAAAATCGACTTAACTCGAGAGAAGTTAAATTGAGCCGATTAATGTTAATCAAGTTAATTTGCACTTGAGTCGAATCGGGGTAATTTAAATTAAATTAATCAAATTCACTGAGATGAGTAAGATTCAAATTGATTCGAACAAATTCTATGTCACTGAATCTAGTTCGTATGTTTAATTTGTCTTTAATTAATTCGTATGCGGTTCGATTTTGATTTTAAGGAAGATTGACAAGGTCGATTACGAGCAAGATTGTAGGTGATGATGATTGTAAAGGTCAATTGATCGAACTATAGATCAGAAGCTAGATTACAGTATGATCAAAATTTGATTTAAAAGTGATTGAGGATTGACTTGAAATTAACAAAGAGTTGGATTTGGGTTAATTTTAATTTTGAGCTTAATTGATTAGGGTTGGGTTTAATCCAAGTGACCTCATACAAAAATGAGGTCAACAGACTATTAGTTCAAAAAACCTTAGTTACTCCTGGACGAGCAGGATTGACCTGCTCAAATTTTGGGCGATGCTCTGGACGATTTCTCTCTGATTTGAACTAATCATCCAGGATGATCGTGAGATCAGCCCAGATGATCAAGCTATTTTGGAATCGTCCACAACTCCTTTTAGAGCGATTGTCATATCGATAGTCTGTGATTTGAACTAATCGTACATGATGATTTATTATCATCCTGGATGATATGAAAAACTTTCATCTATTCGTCCCAGATCGTCCTGCCTGATTAGGCTCAAATTAAATTGATCGTACAGAACGATATTACTATCGTCCTGGATGATAATGTCGGCAACTTACAATTAATGAGGTCTTTTGAAGCTCTTTTATTTAAGAGCTATTGTTCAACATTTTAAATAATCTTTTGCTATTGTCTTTATCTGAGAAACCCTAGAGGAGAGAGAGAGAGAGAGAGGATCTTGTGAGGGGGAGCTTGTGAGGGAGATTCACAAGGGTTGCTCCAAGCATTGTTTCACTTCTTCTTCCACTAGAGTATCTTGTCCTTGGAAGGGTTGGGAGAGGTAAGCTTCAGCGATCGATCGAGGTTCTCTTCCATCTTCAGGAGGAAGCAAAAGGAGTTGGATTCTCTGCCTTGTCGGGGGTGGCAAAAAGGAGGTTTTTATAAGGGCTTCTCCGCCTTGCTGTGAGAGCAAAAGGAGAGTCACTTTGGTAGTGCAATACTCGTAGGGTGCCTCCAGGGAGTGGACGTAGGTCGAGTTGACCAAACCACTATAAACCCTTATGTTCTGTTTACTGCTTCCGCATTTAATTTTTATGTACTTGTTTTCTGTGGTGATTTTGGTTTGAGCTTTGTTGTGCTTTGGTTAAAAGATTTTTTAAAATACCAATTCACCCCCCCTCTTAGTTAGCCTTGGGTAGTTCATAAGGGCCTAACTTCCCTAACGAACTTTCACCTTTAACAACTAATCTTACTTTTTCCTTAAAACTGATATAGAGTCGTTCAAATTTTTTCTTAAAAATTCATTTAGTTCCAATAATACTCTGATCAAAGGGTCTTGTTACTAATTCATAATCACCATTTCTTACAAACTAATTAAATTTATCTTGCATTGTAATAATCCAAAACTCATCCCTAAATGCAACATCTACACTAGTAGGCATTACATAAAATTTAATCTAGTGCAACTGATCTATAAAAAGTTTGTATAGGTTGTTAGACCTAACACAATTGTCCCAAGGCTAACCAAGATGAGGGTGAATTAGTATTTTAAAAATCTTCCTCTTAAATAAAAAGAACTATTATAAAATTATATGCACAATTTATGTTTTTCCAAAACAAAACCTTTTCAATCACAAAATTAAAATTGCATAAAATAAAAATATTGAAAAATAAATAGAACATAAAGATTAATAGTAGTTCGATCCAACTAGACCTACATCCACTCTCTGAAGACTCCCTCTTCAGGTATTGCACTAATACCAAAGTGACTCTCTTTTTGCTCTCATAGTAAGACAAAGAAACCTTTATAATTACCCTCTCTTCCACCAATTATCAGTGCGACAAAGTACCATCATCCTTTCACACCCTCTAAATCTCGACAGAGTAGCATCATCCTTTCACACCCTCCAAGTGTTGGTAGACTACTATCATCCTTTCATACTTCTCTAAGTGTTGGCAGAGAACCATCATCCTTTCATACTTCTCCAAGTATTGGCAAAGAATTAGCATTCTTTCACACTTCTCCAAGTGTTAGTAAAGAACTGTCATCCTTTTACACCCTCCTGATGTCGGTAGAGAACTGAATCTTATTCAAAGATCTTCTTACGAACAACTCCAAAGAGGTAGGGAAGAGGATCAACAAGACTTACAAAAAGATTCTCACCTTTTGATAACCTTGTGAACCCTTTATAATTTCTACTAAAAAAATCTCTCTCCACACTCTCCCAATCACACTCATGTTGGAATCGTATTGATTCTAGAATAGGTTATTAGACCTAGATTTATGTCCCAAGGCGAACCAAGAGGGAGGGGTGAATTGGTAATTTTAAAATTAACCCTACTTCTTGGATTTTAAAAAGATTGAAATCGAATGATGATTCAAGCAAGTTGATTCTAATTTTTTTGAAAAAAAAAATTAATTATTCAACCACGAAAAATGAAACTTGCAGAAATTAAAGTAGTGGAAATAAAAAGACATAAGAGTTTATAGTAGTTCATGAAAGTTCATTAGGGATGTTAGGCCCTATGAACTAGCCCAAGGCTAATTAAAAGAGTGAGGTGAATTGAAAAAAAAAATTTAAATAAAAACACAAACCAAAACCATTATCACCACAATAAAAACCAAATGCGAAAATATAGTGGTTCGGTCAAACCTTGACCTACGTCCACTCCTTGGAAGCACACTCAAAGTATTGCAATACAAAAGTGTCTCTTCTTTAGCCCCCACAGCGAGGTGGAGAAGCCCTTACAAAATCACTTCCACCTTCCGTGGTACGGCGGAGTCGCCGGGTCCTTTGACACCAAAGAGATCTTCTATTTTGGTGAACTTCCCTCAAGACGAGCCTTGAATCGGACGGTATTCAAGTGCGAGCTTGTCGAAGCAACCGTGTGGAACCCCCTCCACACTCCCTTGAGTCCCCCCTTATAGGATCTTCTCCCTCTCTCAAACTCCACCCTTTCCTCACTCCCTTTCAATCTCTCTTTTCAAGTTTCCCCCAAAAGAACGAAGATACAATGGCTGCCGACATTATCGTGTCATATTATAGCTTAAATAGAAAATCTTAAAATGAGCTCATTAATGCAAGTTACCGACATTATCATCCAGGACTATACTAATATTGTCCTGTACGATCAGTGCAATTTAAGCCCAATCAGCCGGGACGATTTGAGACAATCAGAAGAAATTTGTTCTTATCATCCAGGATGATAATATATCATCCTAGAAGATCAGTATAAATTGTGGAATATCGTCCTGAACATCGCTCTGAAAAATAGTTGTATGATGTCCAATCGTCCAGCGTATCGGCCTGGACGATTTTGCGGTCGTCCAGGATGATTTGATCGTGCAATCAAGTCATAATTGCTTTCCTTAAATTCCAAAGAAATTTTGGAAAAATTGTCCTGGATCATTCTGGATGATATTTAATAATCCTGGTCGATCCTCTAGATGATGTCCAAAAATAAGTAATTCCTAAATAGATCTTGCAGCAGATTCTTTTTGTTTTGAGCCTATTGTCCGGGCCGATACAAAATCATCCAGGATGATATTTTTTACATAATGACGGATACTTTAATGAGGATTCCCTAATCAGGGTTTTGGCTTTTGAATCGATCATCCATGATGATATAAATATCGTCCCAGACGATGTTACCAAAAATAGTAACCTTTAGGGAACAGTTAGAGAATCTTCCAAGTTACAAAGCATCAGAAGCCAAACCACATATAATATACTCAAGAAAGGAAAAGTGTTACAAATTGACTCAGACCTAATCTATCCAATCTTGAGCTGGTTCCAAAATACAGTCTGATCTTGTGGACCTGCAATGTATGTAAATAAGACAGTCGTAGAGAAATAAGAGTATTTACAATAAGAGTGTTTGCTATCATCAAAATCATAATCCATGAAAACAGATCCGCAACAATCTCCCCGTTTTTTATGATGGCAAACATTATGATTTGAATTTACAAATAGGAAAATATTTTCTCCCAATCTCCCCCTCACTAGAATAAAACTTTAAAAATAGGGGAGATAAAAAAAATTTGTTGTTTTTTAATTTTTTTGAAAGAAAGAAAAAAAGATAAAGGATACAAATTCAACAATACGTTCTTCCCTTTTAACATTATTAAAAAGAGAAGGGGCCCAAACAAAATGACTAAAAGACAAAATGATCTCTGATATAGTGAACAAAATAAATATTCTTAAAATGAGAAAGTTACATCTTAGTTTTAATCAAAAACTTAGTAGAATTGTATTGACAACGTATAGCCCAGAAAAGGTTAGAAATTCAGAATTTGATAATCCAAACTCAAGTTCTTTAAAAAGGTTCAAAAGTTTTTTAACTCAATATCTAAATCATGGAATAAATTATAAAAAGAAACACTAATTTTTTAAAACTCCTTTCATAAAATATATCTAATAGAAGATTAATGCACGAATTATTGAATCAGGAATCATGTTTTTCAAAATCAAGTATCGAAAGTATTAATGGTTTTCTTAAGCTTTTAAGAAGTACAATAATGGTAAGAATTAAATTTTGTGTGCTCATTTTATATCTCTTGTCAATTTGAATGACACTCTTTGCGCATCTTTTGATTTTTGATACACTTTTGTGTATATTTTTCAATTTGGCATCTTTGCGCATTTTTATTTTTGGTATCATTGATCGATTTTTTTTTAATATGCTACCTTTCTGAAATCTTAAAAACAAAAGTAAACCCATCCTATTAACAAAGCAAATTCTTGATTAAAAAATTTATGAGTTAGATTCAACGTGCAAAAGATCCCAATGTAATAAATAAAATGTAGGGAGATAAAAAATTTTAGTTTCAAAGACTAATTTAAAATATGAAAAAGATTTTAAATCCAAAGTAGAATAACCTCTTTTAGAAAATAGAGATTGAGAGTCAAAAACATGAGTTTCCTATCTTTGACTGTTTTTAGAGAAGTCAATCACAACTTACCAAAGATTTCAAGAAAAAATAGGAAGTAGATTTTTCATTTTTAGAAAAGTGAATGTGTGTGTTGATCAGAAAAAAATTTCACAAAACAAATAAAAAAAATTCAAAGAATAAATAAAAACACAAAATAAAACCGAAAATAAAATAAACAAAAACACTAAAAATAACAAAAGACAAAACACTTCACAAAAACACAAACAAGGCTTTTAACCATTATCTTTCTTCTGGTCCGATGCTTCAGAAACCAGATCTGCCCAGGATATTTTTTGCTTTTCATTATTTCTCAGTTTAAAATTTGCTTCGCTTTATCCTTTTCTTTTGCTCGAAGAATTCTTAAATTAAGGCACTAATTTTTCATATGCTTAGGCTTCCTACATCGGAAAAAAAATAATGTTAGAAGAAATATTACCATCCTTACCATTTTTACCTTTATTCCTCTTTTGTTGTTGCTTATGCTTTGGTGAGCTTTTTGATTTTCTTGACAAGTCATTGCATTTGTCACCAACTAAGCTATCTTTTTTCTTATCTTCATCTTTTAGAAAAATCATTTCACTTGCATCCACAAGTCTGTGACCCAAACTTTGCTCGTAGGAAATAAGTGAGCCAATTAAATTATCAATAGAATATTCATTCAAATCTTTTGATTCACAAATAGAAATTACTTTAGCATCAAACTTATTCAGTAGACAACGAATAATTTTGTTAACTTTTTCAAAATTTGAAAATTCTTTTCCTAAAGAATGCAATGATGTTATAATTTGAATAAACCTAGAATACAAGTCTAAGATCGTTTCATAAGATTTCATTGAAAACATTTCATAATCATGCATTAACACATTCAACTTGGATTACTTGATTTCACTAGTACCTTCGTATATGGTGTGTAGTTTATCCCAAATTTCCTTACCAATAGTGCACGTGGATACTAACATAAAATCTTTAAAATTTAAAGCACAAAAAAACAATTTAAAGATTTTGCATTCAATTGAGCATCGATTCGTTCATCTCTATTCCATTGACTAAAAGGAATGTCAGTTTTAATTCCATCTATAACACGTGATGAATAACCAGTAAAAATCATATGCCACATGCGAAAATCAATCGATTGCAGGATAGTAGACATGCAAGTTTTCCAAAAATCAAATGACATATTTTCAAATAAAGGAGGTCTAGTGATTGAATAACCTTCCGCAATATTAAAATTTGAAAAATTAGTCATGGATCAAAATTCAAAAGCTTTTAAAAACTAGATTTTATGAATACTGCTCTGATACCACTTAAAAGTTTGTTAGGGATGTTAGGCCCTATGAACTAGCCCAAGGCTAATTAAAAGAGTGAGGTGAATTGGAAAAAAAATCTTTAAATCAAAACACAAACCAAAATCAATATCACCACAAAAAAAACCAAATACATAAATTAAATGTGGAAGTAATAAAGAAAGAACACACCATATTTATAGTGGTTCAGTTAAACCTTGACATACGCCCACTCCTTGAAGGCACCCTCCAAGTATTGCACTACAAACGTGTCTCTCCTTTAGCTCCCACAGCTAAGCGGAGAAGCCCTTACAAAATCACTTCCACCTTCCCCGGTGTGGCGGAGTCACCGGATCCTTTGACACAAAAGAGATCTTCTTCTTTGGTGAACTTCCCTCAAGACAAGCCTTGAATCCGATGGTATTCAGGTGAGAGCTTGCCGGAGCAACCGTGTGGAACCCTTTCCACACTCCCTTGAGTCCCCCCTCACAGGATCTTCTCCCTCTCTCAAACTCCACCCTTTCCTCACTCCCTTTCAAGCTCTCTCTTCAAGTTTCCTCCAAAAGAATGAAGCTACAATGGCTTCCAAAGACTCTTACAAAGTGTCATGTTATAGCTTAAATAAAAGATCTCAAAATGAGCTCATTAATGCAAGTTACCGACTTTATCGTCCAGGACGATACTAATATCGTCCTGTATGATTAGTGCAATTTAAGCCCAATCAGCCGGGACGATTTTAGACAATCAAAAGAAATTTTTTCTTATCTCCAGGATGATAATATATCATCCTTAATGATCAGTATAAATTGTGGAATATCGTCCTGAATATCGCCTTGAAAAATAGTTGTTTGATGTCCAATCGTCCAGCGTATCGGCTTGGACGATTTTGCGATTGTCAAGGACGATTTGATAGTGCAATCAAGTCATAATTTCTTTCCTTAAAATCCAGAGAAATTTTGGATTAATTGTCCTGGATGATCCTCTGGACGATGTCCAAAAATATGTAATTCCTAAATAAATCTGGCGGTAGATTCTTTCTATTTTGAGCCTATCATCCTGGCCGATACAAAAATCATCCATGACGATGTTTTTTGCATAATGACGGCTGCTTTAATGGGATGCCCTAATCAGGGTTTTTGCTTTTGAAACGATCGTCCAGGATGTAGGCAGAGAACCTTCAGCTATTCACACTCTCCAAGTATAGGCAGAGAACCTTCGGCTGTTCACACTCTCCAAGTGTAGGCAGAGAATCATCGGCTGTTCACAGTTCTTGAGTGTCGGTAAAGAACCGGATCTTCTGGAAAGATCTTCACATGAGCAATCTAGAAGGACAAGAGAGAGAGTGAAGTAAACACAAATCACACAAAGAGACCTTACCCTTGAGTAACCTTGTGAACCCTTTACTCTCCAATGGAATGAAATCTTTCTCAAACACTCTCTCACACTCTCTCCTTCAATTACACTTAACCAATCACAAAGACCAAGTGACAAAAAGATTAACATGCAGTTTTAAGTGGACCTTTTATAGAAAAGACACAAAAAATCGTCCATAAAAATTGAATTTTTCAAATGTGACTGTCCGCGATCGTACCGTACGATCGTTATTTATACATACGAACAGTATAAAAACTGTTGCATATGAACTCAATGTGAATCAAAACAAATTGACTTCGTACACGATCATCGTTCGGTACGAACTGTATTCGAATAATAGAACAAATGTAAAAATGCATTTGTACAAACCAGCAGGATAAAATGAACAAAACCCTTCGTCCCGGTATGATCATAAAAAATTGTCCGTACGACCTTCATTCGAGAACAATCTAGAGGCAATCATCCAAGTATGAACAATAATGTTCATCCATACGATCTTTAATCATGTAGGATCCAGAGGTCATCGTATCGGTATGATAAAAAATTATCATATGTACGATCTTCATTCGTGCATGATCCAGAGGTCATTGTACCGGTACGATCCAAAATGATCGTCCGTATGATCTATACTTAAAAAAAATTTTCCTTCACTCCATTGCTCATTGGGGAAAATATATAACCTAATCGTCCAATATAAAATAATTTTGTACTATATGATCAGTTTAAAAAATGTGAATTTTAAAATTCCCCCCTGGTGTGTGTGTGTGTGTGCTCAGTTACTCAATTACAATCACACTCTCTCAGACTTAATAAAATAAAAAATACATACTTCAATTGATAATACACTCTAAACTATTTTCAATTTAAAATCTTCAATAATCTGGAGTATGATTTCTCTAAAATGTTAGTACACATAAGAGCAAAAATAATTCTGCCAAAATGTATTAAGAGAAAATAATAATCAAAATAATAATATTTGGAATCATAAAAAACATACAAGTTGCAAGAATGTCAAACATGCAAAGCTAAGTAGCAACTATCTTAATAATCTTTCACTTTTTTATGATGGCAAAATAATTATTGTTTGAGTAAAATTGAAAATCCTACATTTCTCCTGAACTCCCCCTAAATGAATAAGCATGTGAATATAAGGGGTTTTTATTATGAACAAATAAAAAAAATTATTTAAATTTTTTTAATTTTTAAACGACACTAGAATGAAAAACAAAACATAAAACACAAACAAAACACTTAAAAAGACACTATAATGAAAAGCAAAACATAAAACACGAATAAAACAATTAAAAATGACACTAGAATAAAAAACAAAACTTAAAATATGAACAAAATCAAATAATATGAAATAATATTTCTCCCCCTTTTTTACAACAACAAAAAGACAAGAAAAATGAACTATAGAAATGTAAGAAGTCATATGAAAAGCCTTAGATAATTGATCATGAAAGAGATTGAGTTATTCTTGCAATAACAAGATTAATGTTCATTAGAGAAAAAATATTAAGTTTCATATCATTTAAGTTAAGATATAATATGGATAAGGAAAAAATATATCAAGGTCATGAATTATTCTAGACAATTATATAAGGAGAATTATTGCATGGTGACGAAATGAAAATTAGTTTAAGTCAAATTTCAATATAAGCTATAATTGAACATTAGATTGATTTAAAATTGAAGATTAAAAGATAGAGGAAAGAACATATACTTGTGGCGACAATGCGCATCTTTTCACTATACTTGGCACATTTTTTGCATCTTTTTATATTGGGCTAATTTTATGCCTCTTTTTAATTTGCGAACCATTGCGTATTCTTTTGATTTTTGTACATTTGTACTTTCTCCAATTTTTTAGTTGATCTTTCCAAAATCAATAATCTAAAAGCTCAAAATTTTCAAAGTACAAAGATACTTATATTGAAAAGAGAAATAAAAAATAATAAGACATCAAAATTGCAATAATAATATCAAAATTATATGTCTAAAAAGATCATGAGAGATAGTTTTAACTTGATCGAGTTATAAGCTAACTTAAATTATAAAAAATTAGATTTTCTAATGAATTCAATTTTTATATTGTTGATCATATTATACCACTTTTTAGATCGATTAAGTGAGGATAATCATATAGGATAACAAATTTTTCCAAAAGAGGCCAAAATTAACTAAAATAAGGCAAGACAGATTTTATTGATATCAATATAAAGATGATACAATGTAGAAAAGATGATATCAAATAAACTATCACATTTCATCAAACATAAAAATAAGGACATGAGACAATCATAGAAACACCAAAAATCATAACATCACATCAACAGTATTGGCAAAGAAATTCACAAAAGAAGCACATTTATCACTCTGAGCGGCCCTGGTCAAGAGAAGGTGGCTAGTTGAAGAAAATAAAATAGCTATTCATCATAGCCACATTAGTATTCACCGAGTCAAACTGACCTCGGATCCAGCCCATATCCTACTGGTACTGGACATCCTGCTGCTAAAGATGAGCTTCAATTTGATCAAAATGTTAATCAAAATGACTCTCAAGATGATCAAAATGATGGACCATTTCCTGAAAGTCTGGCCCACCAGTAGATGCAGGTGCAAGGTGTAGGAGCTCTCCTTTCTCCCTCAGAGTCATCACTTTCATAATCTCTAGCAAAAAATGCTCAAAATGAAGCATCATTATAGTAGATAGGCCCTTTTAGATGTGGATCAGGATGAACTAGATCATACTTCTTTTCAATAATGTATGTCACAAGGTGTCATAAGGCTATATTCTTCTTTCTCTTTTAGGAGGCATAACAAATTTCAGAAAGCCCAAAATGGTAATCAAAAATGAGTTGGGCTTCGTTAATAGGTTGGCTAGTCATAATCAGGTAAGTAACAGTGGAAAGAAAAGAGGTGATATTCATTCTATCACCAGCTTTAGGAATTATAGAAGTCCTAAGAACATTTTGGATGATCCGGGCATTCTGGTTCGGAGTGGACACCTTAGGCAAATGATATACTTCTCTAATTCCTCTAATCACTTGGTTTATCGATCTCAATCCAGTCAAAATCAGATGTAGAGGTTAAGGTATGGGCTCTAATTCCTTGAGTCCTAAAGTTTAGAAATATTGCCAAATCCTCCTTAGTTATTTCAACCCTCATTTTCAAAACATAGGATCCAATCCTACTCTCATCAGTATTAAAAATCATGTTGGCAAGAAAATAGTGGAAGGTATTCTCATTGTATGAATGGATTAAGGTCAGAATGAAAGTAAATTTGGTGGCAGCAAAGAGATGCATGACTTGAAAGTTAATGTTCTCCTGAAGAAGAACTTGATAAGGGGTGATTTTAGTGGAAACAACCTAGGGAATGATTCCTCACTATGCTTGGACAGAAAGTTTTCTTCATCATTCTTAGAGGATGGACCCTTAGTCGGTCTACCCCTTTTGCTTGAGCTTGCCATTGAAGAAAGATAAGAAGGACTTGAAAGAATATTGAAGTGTATGAAATCTGAGTTCTAAAGTCCTTTTTAAATAAAAATGATCTTTCATACGTAGGAAAAGGGTTTCGTACCGTATGATGCTTGAGTTCATACATACGAAATAGAATTTTGTATGTACGAATAAATGCATTCAAAACGAAATGACTTCTCATAATCACGTAATTTACGAGGTGTCCTTCCATACAGACTTATTGATCATACGATTGTACAGACGAGCACATGTTCCTCCGAGATGATCAGTTATTTAAGATGGGTTTTATGGCGATTTGGTTCATCCCCCATGGTTAATGACAGGTGGTTCGTATGTACGAACTCCAGGTTCGTATGTATGATCAATAATTATAACTGCTGCTGACCATATAACTATCTAGATGCATATATACTAATGAATACACATCGACCGGATGATCTTAGGATCACACAAATGAACTGTATTTAAAAATAAAATTATACGCAAACTAACTTACCCAATGATCGATATCCTATAGAATTTGTTTAGTACGAACTAAATTCATATAGTATGAATAAAACACATAAATTTTTGCACAATCGGTCAAAAACATGAATTATGATGGAAAAGGTCAATTAAAAAAATACATAAAACACAAAAACATAGAAACAACACAAATAAGCACATAAAAATCCAAAAATAGAAAAAATGCACACAAAAACACATATCAAGGTTGCATAAATTTTAATTAAGCATTCAGATCAATCACACCAATCCTTGTTCTTAATGTATTGAAAGTATCAAAGGCAAGTGGTTTTGTAGAAATATCTGCAAGTTGATTTTCTGTTGAAATATGGTTTAGTTCAATTTCTCCATTTGATACATGATCCCTTAAGAAATGGTATCTTATGTCAATATGTTTGATTCTAGAATGTTGAATAGGATTCTTTGAAATGCAAATGGCATTAGTGTTATCATAGTAAATTGGAATAGTACCTATTATAAATCCTAAGTCAATCAAGTGTTGTTTCAACCAAAGAACTTTTTCTATACAACTTTCTAAGGCTATGTATTCAGCTTCAGCAGTAGATAGGGCTACGAAATTCTATTTTCTACTGGACCAAGAAACTAAAGAATTTCCAATAAATTGATATGTTACAGTTGTACTCATTCTATCAACCCTACAACCTGTAAAGTTAGAATCTGAATATTTAATTATTTCAAATGAAGAGCTAAACTTAGGATACCAAATTCTTCCTAATTTTTTAGTTCCTAAGAGATATCTTAAAATCCTTTTTCTTGCTATCAAATGTTATTCTTTTGGATCTGATTGAAATCTAGCACACAAACAAACACTAAATATAATATTGGGTCTACTAGCAGTCAAGTAAAGCAAAGATCCAATAATCCCTCTAAATTCTTTTTGATCAATATATTTTCCCTTTAGGTCCTTATCAACTGAACTGAAGAACTCATAGGTGTACTAATAGGTTTAGCATTATTTATTTCATACTTTTTGAGAATATCCTTAACATACTTTGACTGACTAAGAAATGTTCCCTCCTTAATTTGTTTAATGCTAAAACCTAGAAAGTAATTCAAGTTTCTCAGTAGACTCATCTCAAATTCACTACTCATTATTTTAGAAAAATTATCACAAAGATTTTTATTAGTGGATCCAAAGATGATACCATCAACATATATTTGTAGAATGAGTATATCCTCTCCCAATTTCTTTAAAAAGAGAGTTGTGTTCACACTTCCTTTTTCAAAAGATCTCTCTAGTAGGAAAGTGCTTAACCTCTCATAGCAAGCCCTAGATGCCTGTTTCAATCCATATAATGCCTTTTTTAATTTAAAAACATAATTTATGTATTTTAAATTTTCAAACCCTGGAGGCTGTTCAACATAAACATCCTCTTGAATTAACCCATTCAAAAAGGCACTTTTAATATCCATCTGAAACAGTTTAAATCCTTTAAAATAGGCAAAGACTAACAAAACCCTTATTGCTTCAAGTCTCGCTACAAGGGAAAATATCACCTCAAAATAAATCCCTTCAATTTGATTATACCCCTTAGCCACCAATCTAGCCTTATTTCTAATAACAACTCACGAGTCATTCATTTTGTTCTTAAATACTCACTTAGTTCTAGCTACACTTTGATTATTTGGCCTTGCAATTAATTCCCAAACATCATTCCTTATAAATTGATTCAACTCTTCTTGCATTGCCAAAATTCAAAATTCATTCGAAAGTGTTTGATTTACTTTTGTGGATTCTATTATTGAAATAATAGTATAGTGATTGACTTCTTTGCTCAGTCCATGCCTAGTCCTAACACCATCACTAGGTTTACCTAAAATCAATTTTTTAGGGTGGTTTTTAGAAAATCTCAATTCTCCGGGCATTGAGTTTTCTATCTCCAAATGTTCTTTCAAATTAACTTTCTCAATCTTTTGGGAGTTTATTTCTATCTCTTCTTCTTCAATAATTGGCTCTTCCAAAATTCTAGATTAATCAAATACAACATATGCGATCTCCTCAACTATAAAAGTTCTTTTATTGAATACCCTATAAGATTTTCCAACACTAGAGTATCTAAGAAAAACTCCTTCATTTAATTTTGGATCAAATTTTTCTAAGGTAAATTTTTCATTGTTGTATATGAACACCTTATATCCAAAAAAATACAAATGTGACAAATTAGGTGTTCTCCCTTTAAGAAGCTCATAGGGTGTTTTATTTAATTGTGTCCTAATGTTCACCTTATTCAGAACATAACAGGCCATGCTTACTGCTTCAGCCCAAAAATATTTAGGAAGTGATTATTCTTTCAGCATTGTAAGGGCGGCTTCTATTAATATTTTGTTCTTTCTTTCGACTACCTCATTCTGCTGAGGGGTTCTAGGTGCAGAAAAATTATGATCAATCCCTTTTTCTTACAAAAATCTTCAAATTTCTCATTTTCAAATTCTCTTTCGTGATCACTTTGGATTATTAAAATCTCACATCTTAGTTTCCTCTGAATCTAAGTCGAAAATCTCTAAATTTCTCAAATGATTCACTCTTATGATTTAAGAATTTAACCCATATGAATCTAGAGAAATCATCCACAATCACAAATCCGTATATCTTCTCTCCTAGACTTATAGTTCCAACTGGTCCTAAAAGATCCATATGCAAAATTTCCAATGGTTTATTAGTTTTAAGATCCTGATTGGACTGAAAAGAGGACTTCACCTATTTTTCTAATTGGTATGCATCACAAAGGTGATCCTTAGTAAAGTCTAGTTTTGGTATATCTATCACTAAGTTCTTTTGGGCTCCTATGAATTTTCATGCTAGAGTGCAAAGTCTCCCATGCCATAATCATGACTCATCTGAAATAGTTTTCAAACAAAAAGTATTAGGAGTTTTGATACAATTTAAATCTAGCATATAAATATTGTTTACTCTTATACCATAAAAAACGTTATTATTATTTAGGCTTAATATGCAGCTAGTAGGAAAAAATTTAACACAATATTCTTTATCACATAGCTGGCTAATACTCAACAGATTATACTATAAGCTTTCAACTAATAAAACATTCTCAATAAAAAAGTTCTTCAAATTCCCTATCATACATATGCCAACTACTCTCTTAGTGGTGTTATCTCCAGTGTAACCCTGCCTCCATTCCTGGCTTCCAGCGATATGAATTATGTAGTGTCCCCAGTCATATGCTTTGAGTAACTGTTGTCCAGGTACAAAATTCTCTCATGAGGCCTTGTATGAGAGCGTACCTGCAAAAATATTAATTGTTAGACCTGGGAACCCAAACAAGTTTGTGTTCACCTCTTGGCAAATTATAAATATATGCATGTATAATATGTCTAGGATTATGCATCTTAGGTCTCCATATTAAATGAGTTTTTTTGTGTAAGGTAAAAGTGTGTGAAATGTAACCAAACATGCCACAACTATAACACTTAAAACCACGAAATAGATTTCTTAATCTTATATAACTATTCTGTTTATTCCTGGATTGTAAGAGTTTTGACTTCAAAATAGGATTTATAAAATCTTTAAGTATAGGGGGAATCCTATTTTCACCAAAAGCTTCCACTTTCAATTTTAAAAATGTGTTCATATCTTCCAACTGTTAGGAAAGTTGGTATTTGCATGTTTTACATTCTTGCAACTTGTATAGTTTTGATGATTCCAAATATTATTGTTTTGTGTTGTTATCTCCTAACAATTTTTTGAATATTTGTTTTTGCTCTTGTGTGTGCTAATATTTCAGGAAAATCAAACTCTAGACTACGAAGACTTTAAATTAAATTCAGCATGAAATACTTTGTAAATTTGAAGCTTGTACTTTTTATTTGAATTAAATTTGAGAGGGAGTGAATGTAATTGAGTGAATAAATTCACACACACTAAAGGAGATCTTGAAAAAGTTTTGTGCTGATCGTACAGGATGAACATTGTTCGTACGGGACAATCAGATCAGTTATCTCCATGTAAGAGCAATGGAACGGACAGGAACTGAACTGAAAATTTTTTTCTAAGTCCTGATCGTCCAGGACAAAACATTTTCATCCTAGGACAAGTTGCTCTCTGTAAAAATTTTGTCCAGACGAAGTCCAGTTCATCCTAGGACGATGGGAACCAACTTTGGCAGTTTCTGGCAACATTCTGCAGTTTTCAGAACCGACCTTTAATATAACTATTCGTACCTGACAAAATGTTTTGTCCTAGGACGAACCTATTTCATCCCAGGCTGAAATTAGTTCATACTGATGCACAAATGGTTCGTACGGGACAGTTTTTTACACAGTTCATCCATACTAACTCAGGTTCGTACAGGACGATCCACTGCGCAGAAAAACTTGAAATTGGCAGTTTTTTGATGGATTTTAATGTCCTTTCTATATAAGGAGTCCTAGAAACTATTACAAGTGCATTTGGAGTTGTTTTCTCTTAAGAGGTATCATTGAGTGTGAGTATTTGGGAGAGATTGTAAGAGTGAAGAGTGAGAGATCAAGTGAGGGGTTTGTGAGAGTTTTACAAGGTTACTTGAAGAAGAAGATCTCTTTGTTTTTGCCCATCTCCTCTGAAGGCTCTCAAGTGATATTCAACAACATCGGTCTGGTTCTCTGCGGACACTTGGAGAGTGTAAAAGGATGATAAAGTGTATCTTTGACAGTCATTGTGTCTTCGTTCTTTTGGAGAGAATTAGAAGAGAGAACTTGAAAGGGAGAGAGGAAAGGGTGGAGTTTGAGAGGGAGAATGTGGTTAGACTACCTTTATTTGAAAATATTTCTTTTGATTTTTGGAAAATTTTAATGTCTACTTTCTTGCAATCAATAGATTATCGAATGTGGCATATAATTCAAAGTGGTTATTCTGTACCATCACGTATTATAGATGGACTCAAAACTGAGACCCCTTTTTCTAAATGGAGTAGAGTAGAATAAAGTTATGCTGAATTAAATGAAAAATGTATGAATTGTTTGTTCTGTGCTTTAAATTCGGAAGATTATATGAGAATCTCTACATGTACTACCGGCAAGAAAATTTGGGACAGTTTATGCATTACATATGAAGGTACTAGTGAAATCAAGTAATCTAAATTGAATTTTTTATGCATGACTTTAAACTCTTTAGCATGAAACCATATGAGACAATCTTAGACATGTATACTAGGTTTATTGAAAATGTAACATCATTGCATGATTTAGGTAAAGAATTTTGAAACTTTGAAATAGTCAATAAAATTCTACGTTGTTTACTTGACAAGTTTGATGCCAAAGTTGTTGCTATTTGTGAATCAAAAAATTTGAATGAATATTCTATTGATAATTTGATTGGCTCACTCATTGCCTACGAGCAATGTTTGGGTCAAAGACTTTTGGATGCAGGTGAAACAATAATGCTAAAAGCGGAAGACATGGAGAAAAGTGGCTTAGTTGGTGAGAAAAGCAATGACTTAACAAGCAAATTGAAAAGTCCACTAAAGCACAAGCATAAGCATCAACAAAAGTTGAAAAAAGGTAAAAATGGTAAGAATATTCAGATTTCTTCAAATATAATTTTTTTTTTGATATAGGAAATCTGGACATCTAAAAAGTCAGTGCCCTAATTTGAGAACTCTTCCTGCTAAAGAAAAAGGTAAGCAGATTTTAGAAAGGAAAAATAATGAAAAGCAAAAAATCTCTTAGGCAGATCTAGCTTCTGAATCATCAGACCAGGAGGAAAATGATGTTTAAACCCTTTAATATTTTTCCTTATTTTTTAGTATTTTTGTATGATTTTGAAATATTTTTCTATCTTTAGATCGATCGTGCAAATTTTTTTAAGTATTCTATTCGTACTAGAAACAAATATTTTTGTACTGTACAAATTCTGTAGAAAATTGATAATTGGTTTTGACTGATTGCGTATTATTTAATTTTTCCAATACATATCACACTGTACGATCTCCTGATCGTCCTGGATGATTTGTATTACTTATTCTATACGCATATAAATGGCTATAAGGTTAAAATGTTGAGAACGAATCTTTTTATGAGACATTTGGAATGTAATATGAAGATTTTTATAGTTTATGTACTTGTGTTTTGTACTTGTATTGCTTTAGATTTTTTTGAATATTTAAGTGATTTTGTTCTGTGTTAGGAATATTCGTTAGCCTATATGAAAATCCCTAAA
>NW_021319925.1:297268-301434 GCF_001605985.2 Dendrobium catenatum
ATATATATATATAATAAATACTTAAACATATAAAATAAAGATAAACACAACTAAGAGAAGCAACTTAAAAAAAACACACACACACACACACATACAAACATATACAAACCTATCTTAATGAATTAGGGACTTAAATCTAGATTCCTATTGTGGTCTCCTAAGTGCACTAAACCTCTCATAGCTTAATGGTTGGGTGAAAATATCCGCTGGTTGATTCTCTATGTTGATAAATTCAATTGTCACATCTCTTTTTGATATGTAAACTCTAATAAACTGATTTCTAATATCAGTGTGCTTAGTGCGAGAGTGTTGAATCAAATGTTTAGTGATATAAATTGCACTAATGTTGTCATACATTATAGATATAGTATTCACTTAGAATCCAAAATCAAGGAGCTATTGCTTCAACAAGAGGACTTGGGCTAGATAACTTCCTGTAGTAATATACTCAACCTCCGTAATGGATAGGGATACTAAATTTTATTTTTTATTGGACTAGGAAACTAAATATTGACCATTCAATTGATAAGTTCCTGAGGTGATTTTTCTATATACCTAGTAACCTAAAAAATTTAAATTTAAATATCCAATTACTTCAAACATCATACCATCCCTAGGGTACTAGATTCCTAGGTTTGGTGTTCCTATGAGGTATCTAAGGATTCTCTTAATTGTAGTTAGGTGTAACTACTTAGGCTCAACCTAAAATCTTGCACATAAACATACGCTATACATTATATTAGGTCAACTAGCCATTAAGTATAGTAGATATCATATCATGCATCTATATATCTTTTAATATACTAGTTTTTATTTGGGTCTTTACCTAACTATATAGTAGGGCTCATAGGCATGTTGGTTATCTTACAACCCTCTATGTAAAATTACTTAAGTAGTTCTTTTATATATTTTATTTGGCTAAAGAAAGTACCATCACTTCATTACTTAAAATTGAACCCTAAAAAATTAGTCAACTCTCCCATCATACTCATCTCAAAATGTTGGCTCATAAAGAGAACTCCTCACATAAATCTTAACTTAAGGATATAAATAGTATGTCATCAACATAAATTTGAAAAATTAAAATATTTAATCCTACTTTCTTAATAAATAATGTAGTTTTAATGGTGCCTTTAATAAAAGAATTTTCTAATAAGAAATTGCTCGATCTCTCATACCATGACCTAGATGCTTTCTTTAATCCATATAACGCTTTCTTAAGTTTGTAAACATTATTTAGAAAGGATGAATTTTTAAACCCCGGTGATTGTTCTACATATACATCTTCCTTGATAACTCTATTTAAGAATACACTCTTAACATTCATTTGCTATAATTTAAATCCTCTAAAATAGGCAATTACTATTAGGACTCTAATGGACTCTAAAAAAGCTATAGGTGAAAATGTTACCTTGAAACTAATCCCTTCAATTTGATTATATTCTTTTGCTACTAATTTAGCCTTATTCCTTACAACTAATCTAGAGTAATTCAATTTAATCTTAAGAACCTATTTAATACTTATTTCACACTTATCCAAGGGTCTTGCTACTGACTTGTAAACATCATTTCTAATGCGCTTTGGATTTTTATACTCATAGTTAACCACATTAGAAGAAAACTTGTTTACTTTGATATTTTTACCTTAGTGTTTATCATTGTGGCACTTCTACTTGATCTTTAGGTATCATAAGAATTGTCTCATCATTAGTGAAATATCCTCATTTGCATCACTTTTATAGTTAATACTTTTCATGTCGTCATCTTTTAGTTCTATTGTCTTCTCCTTCCTCTTCATGCTTGTATCTGTATTTCTATGGCTGACTTGTTGCTTATAGGCAATAAGATATCCAAGAAAGTTATCCATAGAGTAAGAGTTTAGATTTTAGATTTAGAAATAGTCCTACATTCTTCTATGTTAAGATATACCATGAGAGCAACAAGTTAATTTGAGATCTCACTATCAATCTCTTGGCCTAAAAAAGTAATCTTTCACTATGAAGTCAGTTTATTAGGGAAAAATTGTATACATGAGGAACCATAGCATTTTAGTATTTATTCACCATTTCAAAATTATAATTTTCTTTTTCCTAAAGAATTTAGAGTAATATTTTTTGTAAATTTAGTATACATGTCAATAATGAATTCATTATGTTGTATGCATAATAGTCATAATCATGATATATAATGTTTAAATGAGGATACAAAGTTTATCCCATAATTCTTTTTCATTAGTGCAAGTTGATACCCGCATGTGATCCTTAAATTTAAATGCACAAAAACATTTTTTTTGAACTCTTTGCGTTTAACTGTGTGTACTCCATATATTCAAAGTTCCAATTTGTGAATGTTATTTCAACTTTAGTGTCATTCACTATTCTATGTAGTTATGAACATCCAACTTGAATTAAATCTCATATTCTATAGTCCATAGATTGAATAAACGTTGACATATGAATCTTCTAAAAAATAAATGGAATATTATATGATGGGCGAGTATAGTAGCACAATAATAAATTTTTTATTAGAAAAAGTTAAATTCTAACACTTAAAATATTTTTCTTATTTTTAAAATTAAAGCACCACTTCATTAAAAAAAGAACTAGACAAATAATAAAATTATAAAAGAAATATAAATAATGAAAGTAGAAAGAACAAAAACCATATTTTTATATTGGTTAATTCTCTTGATTTATGTTCACTCCTCAAGGTCGTCCTATTTGGAAATTTCAAAATACCGAATATTTTACTCCTAGCTAGGGAGAGAAACCTTTCTATACATTTCTTATCTTCCTTGAAAAACATCAAATTATATCCTTTTGCTTCTTGGCACAATGGACATGCTTTCTCCCTAGCCCCTTTGGCTAGATATCTTATACTCAGGCCTTCTACTAGAGACTTCTTAGAGCTTCTTTTCAAGAGCTCTTCACATAAACAACTTTGAGGAACAAGGTGTAGAATAGAGAAACAACTAAGTGAATCATCTCATATAACTCCTTGGACTCCCTCTAAGGAACCTTCTATCAATCTCTTTATCATATCCAAAGTGTTTATACAAGTTCTCACAAGAATGACTACCTCTCTCTTTCCTAAGGACTCTCTCAGAAACTCTCTATATAAACTACTTAAACTAAATCCATTGAAACCCTAAAAATTTGTGTTTAATTAAGAACCTTTTTTTTTAATTTTTATTGACTAGATTATATAGTGTAAATATAAGTTTGTATAGTATGATTAGTATAATCTAAATAAAATCTAAAAACATTTCTTTATTTGATTGGACTGTACAATCTTAATCCTTTAGTATGATTTGCTCAATTGATTAATGGATCATCCTGTCCAAATGAGAATCATACAATTTATTTGTTGTGTATAATATATATCATATTATATGAATGTTCAACTTGATATGATATTGATTCAATTATTGGATTTATGGATCCAAATGGGAAAAAAAAATTAAAATTTTTTGAATAGTATGAGCAATTCATTTTTAAATTTACCTACTGATGGAAATTCAAAATAATGGGCGAGTTTTATTTGAAATTCCAGATCGTCTAATAAGATGTATGTCATATAATATAATTAGTTATCTTTTAGTCCCTTATTTCTATTTAATTAATATCACTTGATTTATTATTAATGTCATAAATGATCATACAATATGATCAATATTGTATAATACTATTTCTCAGAGAAATTAAGTGATTTTAATTTTTTGTTTAGTCTCACTTTTGAGTGCGTGCTTGGTTGTTAACCATTTTTGCACCTATAACAAAAATTGTATAAAAAAGAACATACTAATAGTCTTTGATAATCTTTTATTTTATAATTTTGAATTATTATTTCTGTTTCTTATTGAAAACTACTATATCTCATGTCTTTTTTATCATAAATATTAGTATAAAAAAAATTACCTACACAAAAGACTGAAAGGTGGATTAGCTTAACTAATAATATTTGTGGATCTTCAAAAAGTAACCTAGTGTAAACTAGGTTCATAAGTTCCAAAAAAAAGTTATTTGTCTGGTTATGGATATTGACCCTTGGTGTTACAAAAGATTTTATTGATGTTATAAATTGGGTGTTGCCCCCGTTATCCTAAAGAACCAACACAAAGTTTACTATAAATGCTATAACTATTTCAGTTAGATGTTGGAATTCCT
>NW_021319925.1:301534-337905 GCF_001605985.2 Dendrobium catenatum
AAGCCTTCACAAAACTCTCTTCCACCAATACCCGATGTGGCAAAGAACTGTCATCCTTTTACAGCCCCCAAGTGCGGGCAAAGAACCTTAATCCTTTCACACCCTCCAAGTGTAGGAAAAGAACCTTCATTCTTTCACACCCTCCAAGTGTAACCAGAGAACCTTCGGCTGTTCACACTCTCCAAGTATAGGTAGAGAACCTTCGTCTATTCACACTCTTCAAGTGTAGGCAGAGAACCTTTGGCTATTCACACTCTCCAAGTGTAGGCAGAGAAACTTCGACTGTTCACACTCCTCGACTGTCGGTAGAGGACATGATCTTCTTAAAAGATCTTCACATGAGCAATCTAGAAGGATAAGAGAAAGAGTGAAGTAAACACAAATCACATACAGAGATCCTTACCCTTGAGTAACCTTGTGAACCCTTCACGCTCCAATGGAAAGAAATATCTCTCAAACACTCTCTCATACTTTCTCCTTCAATTACACTTAACCAATAATGAAAACCAAGTAACAAAAACATTAACATGCAATTTTACGTGGACCTTTTTTAGAAAAGACACGAAAAATCATCCATAAAAACTAAAATTTTCAAATGTGAGTGTCCATGATCGTACCATATGATCGTCATTCATATGTACAAACAGTACAAAATAGTTGTTTATGAACTCAATGTGAATGGGTACGAACTAACTTTGTACATGATCATCATCTGGTATGAACTATATTCATTCGGTATGAATAGAACAAATGTCAAAATGCATTTGTATGAACCAGCAGGATGAAACACCAGAGCCCTTTGTCCTGGTGCGATCATAAAATCATTTGTATGAACTTCATTTAAGCATAATCCATACGCTATCATTCCGGTACGAACAATAATATTTGTCCGTATAATCTTTAATCATATAAGATCCAGAGGCCATCATACCAGTATGAATAATAATGTTCATCCATACGATCTTCAATAATGCAGGATCCAGAGGTCATCGTATCGGTACGATAAAAAATTATCATCCATACGATCTTTATTCGTGCACAATCCAGATGCCATCATACTGGTACGATCCAAAATGATCGTCCATATGATTTATACATAGAAAAATTTTGACATTTTTCATTCACACCATTGCTCGTTGGGGAAAATAACTAACCAGATCATCTTGTATTGTACGATCAGTTTAAAAAATGTGAATTTTAGAACTCTCCCCCGGTGTGTGTATGCTTAGTTACTCAATTATAATCACACTCTCTCAGACTCAATAAAATAAAAAATACATACTTCAATTGACAATACACTCTAAATTATTTTCAATTTGAAGTTTTCAATAATCCAGAGTATGATTTCCCTGAATTGTTAGTACACACAAGAGAAAAACAATTCTTCCAAAATGTGTTAGGATAAAATAATAATCAAAATAATAATATTTGGAATCATCAAAAATATACAAGTTGTAAAAATATCAAACATTCAAAGCTAAGTAGAAACTATCTCAACATTTCACACTTTTTCTCTCAAGAAAAATGAAGATGGATATGTCCTTAGACAATTTTAAGAACCTTATATATGAAAGACACAAAAACCCATCCAGAAAACTAAAAAATTTAATTTTGACCATCCGCGATTGTACATTATAATCGATAATCATACGTATAAATAGTTCAAAGTTTACTCGTACGATCCTATATAAAACATTTCAAGCAAGAAAATCATGCAGTACGAAGCAATATCATATTGGATGGAAAAAACTTTCATGTTCATATAGACAAAAATTTTTGCAATATTTGTATACTCTGGACATCATCTATATAAATACAAGATCATCCCAGACAAATAATTCAAAAAATTTTCCTATTCTTATAGAGAAAATTGTACGCAACATTTTCATACTATGGATGTCATTTTTATGAAGACAAAATCATCCCGAACGAACAGTTCAAAAAATTTTCCTATTTGCATGGACAAAAATGTTCGTAACATTTTTGTACTCTAGACATCATCTATATGAAGGCAAAATCATCCCGGTCAAAAGGTTTAAAAACAATTCTTGTTCGTTTGGACAAAAATGTTCGCAATATTTTTGTACTCTAGACTTTGTTTGTACGAAGCCAACTTTATATAGTATGAATAGTACTTTAAAAATTTTCCCTCCATGATTTGATTAATTTCTTGGTGGAGGAACTAATTGGATAAATTATCCCCTATGATTAGAAATTGTACAATATGATTAGTTTAAAATTTTACAAGTTTTAACTCTCCCCTAGAGTATATGTGCACAGTTACCCAATTACAATAATACTCTCTCATACTCAATAAAAGTATAAAATACATACTCCATTTATAATAAACCCAAATCTAATCTGACTTGAACTCTTCAACAGGCTGGAGTAGAATTTTCCTGAAATGTTAGTACACACAAACAACAAAAGTAATATATCCCATATATGTTAGGAGAAAAAGTAATAAAAAATAATAATAATTGGAATCATAAAAAAATACATAATATAAAAACATAATTATGAAAACTAAGTTATAATAATCTCCCTCTTTTTTATGATGGCAAAATAATTATTATTTGAATTGACATTTAAAGAAAAAAATTTTCCTTAGCTCCCCCAAAATAAATGACCAATGTAAATCTAGGATTCCCATGAAGATCAAAATACCTAAAACCAAAAAAAAAAATCGAACAAAATATGTACAAAAAAACATGACAAATATTCAAACATTTAACCAAAACATTTAACACTTGCATTCAAAACATACACATAACACACACACACACACACACACACACAAATACACACATTAAACACATCAAATAATAAATAATACATATCAAACAGTACACATCAACCAATAAACATTCAAACAAACATTAATCAAACATTAATCAATCAAATAGTATTATTACTTCCCCTTTTGACAATAATAGAAAGGGAAGTAAAAACTTGAAATGAAAGGTTTCAACATATAAACTAAAAGAATTGATTTAGAAAATAGTTTAAACTAATTTCAACTATAATATTAATTCCATAATACTAAAAAAGGAAACATTCAAATTTTAAATCTAAGAATAAATAAGATAAGAAAAGTCAATCAAAGTCATGATTTATGTTAGATAATTTAAATAAATGTGATTATTGCAAAAAATGAAAAAATGAAGATTAGTTAAATTTAAATTCAATATATAACATAATTGTTAATTAGATAGATTTGGATTAGAGATTGAATGATAGAGGAAAGAACATAATAATAAATTTCAATTTAGCGGCATTTTGCATCTTTTCAAAAAATTTCTGACACACTGTGTATCTTTTCTATTTGGGCTAATTTTGTGCCTATTTTTACTTTATGAAACATTGCACATTCTTTCATTTTTTTTATTTATTTTTCAGATCTTTCAGGATTAGTAATCTTAAATCAAATTTCACTAATAACAAAATTGATTATATTGAAAAAGAAATAAAAAATAATAAGACATCAATATTGCAATAATGATATTCTAGTTATGTTTGTCTAAAAGAACATGAAATTGATCTCCTTATCTAAATTCAGATATAATATAATTTAAATTTTTGAAAGATTATATTTTCATAAGGAAATTAATTTGTAAAACAAAATAATTTATAACCCATTTCAATGATAATTTCAAAACTGATTTTTTTCTAATAAGGCATACTAACATTTCAAGAAGTAAGAAACAACACAAGTTTCTAAAACATGACATTTTCCATTGATATCAAAAGGATCAAATACATTCATCTCTAGATATCAACTAAAATAAAACACATCATCATCATAGAAAAACTTAACAACAAACAACAAACAACAAACAACAAATATTATAAACATGAAAGAAAAACATCATAACATCACTTGCAAAAGCTTGATAAAAATAATAACAACAAAGTACATCTAGAACTCAGAGGGGCCTTGATTTGGAGGAGGAGGCTGGTTGAACACTAAAAAATAGTTATTCATCATAACTATAATTATATTGACCGTGTCAAACTAACCATGGATCTAACTCATATCCTCCTGATATCTCATATCCTGTTGGTTTAAATGAGCCTCAATTTGATCAAAATATTAATCAAAGTGAGTGTCCAAACAATAAAATCACTAGACCATTTCCTGAAAGTAATTTTTGTCGGTTCTAGGTGCAGATGCTCCCCCTTCTCCCTCAATATCATCACTAAAACTCTTATCTCTTCCAAATAGTGATCGAAAAGAAGCATTGGTAAAATAGATTGGGAGTTCAGTGGGAGGATCACGATGAATCAAGTTATACTTCTTGTGAAGGATATAGGCAGCAAGGTGTCCTAAGGACACATTTTTTCCTTTTATGGTGTGGAAGTCCAATTTCAAAAAGATTATACATGTAATCCAAAATGAGTTGGGCTTCATCAAATGATTTTTTAGTCATAATAAGATATGTGACAGTGGACAGAAGTGGAGTCATATTTACTCGATCACCAGCCTTAGGAATAATCAAAGTTCTTAAGACAAGCTAGATGATTCGGGCATTTTGGTTTAATATGTAGCTCTTGATAAATGAAACACTTGAGAGACACCTCTATGAACTTCGTTAATTTTAGACCAGTCAAAATTAGATCTAGAAGTCATAGTGTTTGCTCTAATCCCTTGGGTTCTCAAGTGAAGGTAATTGCCTAAATATTTTTTGGTAATCTCTACATATTATTTTTGGATGAAGAAACTTATCCTAGAGTGGTCCTCACTATCTCTCATGTTAGCCAAGAAATAATAAAAGTATTCTTTGTGATAGGCATAGATAAGAGTGAAAATGAAGGATAGTTGAGTAGAGGAAAATAGAGGCATTACTGAAAAGTGAAGAACATCTTGGATTAGAAGTCTAGATGGAGTGATCTTGGCAACAATGAACCTAAAATATGCATCCTCATAATTCTTAGATAAGAAGTTTGAATCCATAGCACTTTCAGAAGAACCATGTGGACATTTGCTAGAATTTGCCATTTTTTAGACAAGGGCTCTAGAGAGTTTTAAAAGGAATAGAATGTGAATGAAAAATGATTTCAAGACCTTACTATATAAAGAAAAATGATAAATTGTACTGTATAAAATTTTCTTTGTACTTACGATTTTGGAATCATAGAAGACGAAAAAAAATTTATACATATGAACAGAAACGACCAAAGTTGAAACATTTTTCGTAAAATGTCATTTCTGAGGCATACTTTAATATAGGCTTTTTGACCACTCAATCATACAGATGAACAGGTATTCTTCTAGGATGATCTGAATATTAAAGATTATTTTTGAAGCAATTAGGTTCATCCCCTATAGAAACTGACACCTGGATCGTACAGATAAAAATAATTTTATACGTATAATTAGTAATAAATATTTGAACCTAATTGGTAAAATTATCCCCATACTTATAGATAAATTATTGTAAATCATATTGGTTAATGATGTCATTATACATTATGAAACCCATGAAAATCTAAGTTTCATGTGATCAACTCCCAAAATTATCATGTATACACTATAGAATTCATACGGGATGAAACCATATTAATACAGTATGAATAGAACACAAAACAAATACATGAAAATTAGAAAAACTTCTCAAAATCAAGTGACATACTTCCAGTTTTAACACACTCAAAAAAAAAACAAAGAAAAACACAAAACAAGGAAAACAAAAACACATAAACAACAAAATAAACAACCAAAAACAAACTAAAATAGATACAAATATAAAACATATCAAGTTTGCAGAACATTTAATTTTAAGCATTAGGATCAATCACACATAACCTTGTCCTTAAGGTGCTAAATATGTCAAAGGCTAGTGGTTTTGTAAAAATATCTGCAAGTTAATTTTCTATATTAACATGATTTAAATTCAATTTCTCATTTGGTTACATGATCTCTAATGAAGTGATGCCTTATGTCTATATGGTTAGCTCTAGAATGTTGGATAGGATTCTTTTAAATATAAATGGTACTAGTCTTATCACAAAAAATAGGGATTATGCTAATTGTAAATCCTAAGTCAATCAATTATTATTTCAACCAAAGTACTTGTGCCACACAACTTTTTAAGGGTATATAATTAGTTTTAGTAGTAAATAGAGCTACATAATTTTGTTTCCTACTGGACCAAAAAATTAAGAAATTTTTTATGAATTGGTAAGTTCCAGATATACTCTTTCGATCAACCCTACAACCAATAAATTTTGAATCAAAATATCTAATAATTTCAAATAAAGAGTTGTGCTTAGAATATCAAATCCCTAAGGTTTGAGTTCCTGAAAGATATCACAAAATTCTTTTTACTATTGTCAAATATGATTCTTTTAGATCAGATTAAAATCTAGCATAAAAACAAACACTGAAGATTATATATGGTCTGCTAATAGTCAAGTAAAGCAATGATCTAATAATCCCTCTAAATTTCTTTCGATCAACATTTTTTCCCTTTGAGTCCTTATCCAATTATACTGAGGAACTCAATTGAATAGTTACTAGTTTAGCTTGTCTATTTCATATTTCTTAAGGATGTCCTTAATATACTTTGACTAACTAACAAAAGTTCCCTCCTCATTTTCTTAATGCCAAAATCAAGAAAATAACTTTCACCCATTAAACTCATCTTAAATTGACTACTCATTATTTTTAAAAAATTATCACACAAATTTTTATTTGTAGATCTAAAAATGATTTCATCATTATATATTTAAATAATGAGTATATCATCTCCTAATTTATTCAAAAAGAGAGTGGTGTCCACACTTCCTTTCATAAAAGATTTCTCTAATATAAAAGTGCTTAATCTCTCATACTAAGCCATAGGTGTTTGTTTCAGTTCATACAACACCTTTTTCAATTTAAATACATCATAAGAGAATTTAGAATTTTTAAAACCTGGAGATTTCTCAATATAAACATTCTCTTATATCACCTCATTCAAAAAGGCACTTTCGACATCCTTTTGAAATAATTTAAAACCTTTAAAATAGGCTTCAAGTCTTGCTATAGGGGCAAAAGTTTCTTCAAAATCAATCGCTTATATTTGATTATATCCCTTAGCTACCAATCTAGATTTATTTCTTATTACAACTACTGAATCATACATTTTATTTTTGAATACTCATTTAGTTCCAATAATACTTTGATCCTTTAGACTTTTAGCTAATTCCCAAACCACATGTCTAACAAATTGATTCAATTCTTTTTGTATGGCCAAAATATTAAATTCATTTGAAATTGTTTGATTTATATTTATGGACTCAACCTTTGAAATAAAAGCAAAATGATTCACCTCTTTGCTAAGTTTATTCCTAGTCCTAACACCCTCATTAGGTTCACCTAAAATCAATTCCTTAGGATGATTTTTGAAAAAAATTAATTTTCTAGGAAAAGGGTTTTCTATTTCCACATTTTCTTCCAAATCAATCTTTTTATTCTTTGGGAGTTATTTTCAATATAATCCTCTTCCAAACATGGCTTTTCCAAAATGCCAAATTAATTAAACACAACATGTGTGGTCTCTTTAACTACCAAAGTTCTTTTGTTAAAAACTCTATATGATTTTCCAATACTAGAGTATCCAAAAACATTCTTTCATCAAATTTTGAATCAAATTTTTTTAAAGGAGATTTTCCATTATTATGAATAAATATCATACATCCAAAAAATGCATATATAACAAATTTGGTGTTCTATATTTAAGAAGCACATAGGATATTTTATTTTATTTGGATATAATATTCACTCTATTCATAATATAATAAGTTATACTAACCACTTCAGCCCAAAAATATTTTAGAAGTGAGTAATCTGCCAATATGGCTCTAGTAGCTTCAATTAATATTCTATTCTTTTTTTTTACTACTATATTCTACAGAGGGGTCCTAGGTATAGACAAATTATGATCGATTCCTCTTTCCGTACCAAACTCTTCAAATTTTTCATTTTTTAAATTCACCTCCATGATTATTTTGAATAAATAAGATTTCACACCCTAGCATTCCCTAAATCCAAGTAAAAAAGTTTCTAAATTTCTCAAATGATTCACTCTTATGAAATAAAAATTTAAACCAAGTAAATTTAGAAAAATTATCAACAATAACAAATTCATATACCTTACCTCCTAGACTTATAGTGCTAACTGGTCCTTAAAGATCCATATGAATAATCTCTAATAGTTTGCTTGTTCTAAGATCCTTAATGAATTGAAAGGAGGACTTCACATGTTTTCCTAGTTTACATACATCACACATGTGATTTTTAGTAAAATCTAGTTTTGGTATACCTCTAATAACTTCTTTTTAGGTAATTTTCTTAAAGTTTTTCATACTAGCGTGATAAAGCCTCCTATGCCATAACCGTGATTTATCAAAAAATATTTCAAACAAAAAGCATTAGGAGATTTAATATAATTTAAATATAGCATGTACATATTATTTATCCTAATTCCATGCAGTATATTATTTCCATTTTGGCTTATTATACAGCTAGTGAGAAAAAAATTAATATTATAGCCCTTATCACATAGTTGGCTAATACTTAACAGACTATGATTTAAGCCTTCTAAAAGTAAAATATTCTAAATAAAAAAATTATTCAAGTTTCCAATCATACATATGCCAACCACTTTCCTAGTGGTATTACCTCCTAGTGTAACCTTGCCTTCATTCATGGCTTCCAGTAATATGAATTATGTCATATCTCTAGCCATATCTTTTGAACATCCACTGTTCAGATACCAAATACTCTCATGAGATCTTATATAAGAGCATTTCTATAAAATAATCAAATATTAGTCATGGGAACCCAAACAAGTTTGGATTCTTCTTTTTACAAATTTAAACTAGATGTATATATGATATGACTTATTTTATGCATCTTTAGTCTCTATACTAGATATGATTTACTATTAACAGTGTAAGCGTGAAATATGTGTTTAATCATACCATGAGAAAAATATTTAAATCCAAGAAAAGGATTTTTAAATTTTTGTGAGTAAACTTATCTTTTTCTAAGTTTTAAATTTTTTACCTTTTTTTGGATTAAAAAATTATTCAGGTGTAGGTGGAATCCTATTTTTCCCAAGTGCATTCAATTGTGCTTTAAAAAAGAGTTTGTACTTTCTAACACAGCATTGTTAACCTTCAAATAGTGTCATTTAGTATCATATTCATGTATAAATATTTTAAAATATTTTTCAAGTTCAATGTAGGATGATTTCAATAGTTCATGTTGTTTGTTCAATTCATCAAACTCATCCAAAAGCTTCATATGTTTCTTATCAATTTGTGTGTGATCTTTTCTAAGGATTTCATGCTCTTTTTGTAGTTCAAGGAAATCTAAATTCAACCTAACATGCATTTTCTTAAGTTTTCTATATATTGTATGAATCTTTTTATAAACATCAAATAACTCTTTATAATTCAAGTCACATACCTCTTCTTGATCTTACAGATCAAGCTTGTTGGCCATCAAACATATGTTTATGACTTCTTCCTTTACTTTTATTTCTGATGGATCTGAAGCTAAGTCTCCAAAAAGCTCTATGTAACCACTTCTTACCCTTCCTCAATTTTGTTTTCTCCTCCACCTTCTCCTTACTAGGATTGGCTTTAAGATTAGGGCAAACCAATTTGATATGTTTAGGTTTCTTACATTTGTAACAAATAACATCAATAGAAACCTTAACATTTTTGTGAAACTTACCTTTATTCCACTACTGGCATCTCCTTTGCTTCCTTTTTAAAAAACTTTTAAATTGCCTTGTCATCAGGGCAATGTCATCCCCATCCTAAAGCTATGATTGATAAGTCTTTGATTCATCCACTTTTAATGCTATATTCTTCTCCTTTTGCTTCTCACCTGCATCAATCTATCTTTGAGTCACTCCTTTCTCATAAGTAATTAATGATCCAAGAAGATTGTCAATAGAATGATCATTGAAATCTTTAGACTCTATAATAGTAGTTACTTTAGTATAATAAGCTGTAGATAAAAAATGAAGTATTTTATTCTTTTTTTTGCATTCATTAAATTCCATACCTAAAGCATGCAAGGAAGTGACTATTTAAGTGAAATGTGTGTACAAGTCAAAAATTGATTTTTTGGTTTCATGTGAAATAGTTTATAATCATGCAATAAAATATTTAATTTAGATAAGTTCACTTCATTATTTCCTTCATATGTGATTCAAAGTCTATCTCAAATTTCTTTTTCACTTTTACAGGAAGAAATACGCATTTAATCTTCAAATTTAAGTGCAAAAAAAAAATTGTTCAAATATTTAGCATGTAACTGAGCTAAGTCTCATTCTTTTATAGTCTAGTCAGCAAATGATGTTTCAGTTCTAATGTCATCTACAAGTTTAGTTGGTCTAGTGTATCCTTCCTATAGTAATATCCACATGTGATAGTCAAGCAATTGAAGAAAACTAAAAATTCATGTTTTCCAAAAATTGAAATGAATGTTATCAAATAATGGGGGTCTAATAATCAAATACCCTTCATGTGTGTTACTATTTTCAAAATTAGACATAATCATTTTTAAAAAAAGTAATCTAAACTTTATATTTTGAAATAGGATCTGATACTACTTGAAAAGTTCTTATAGGTTGTTAGACCTAAGGTAATTGTTCCAAGGCTAACCAAGTGATTGGGTGAATTAATATTTTAAAAATCTTCCTCTTGAATAAAAAAAAAATCGATTATAAAATTATATACACAATTTTTATTTTTCCAAAATAAAACTTTCAATCATAAAATAAAAATGCTGAAAATTAAAAAGAGCACAATGATTTATAATGGTTCAATCTAACTAGACCTACATCCACTCCCTGAAGACTCCCTCTTCAGGTATTTTACTATTACTAAAGTGACTCTCCTTTTACCCCCATAGCACGGTGAAGAAGCCTTTATAATTATGCTCTCTTCCATCAAACCCCGGTACGGCAGAGTACCATTATCCTTTCACACCCTCCAAGTGTTGGGAAAGTTTCATCATCCTTTGACACCCTCCAAGTATCGGTAGAGTACCATTTTCCTTTCACACTTCTCTAAGTGTTGGTAGAGAACCATCATCCTTTCACACTTCTCCAAGTGTTGGCAGAGAAACAGCATCCTTTCACACTTCTCCAAGTATTAGTAGAGAACTATCATCCTTTTACACCCTCCTGGTGTCAGTAGAGAATCAGATTTTCATCAAAGATCTCCTCATGAGAAACTCCAAAGAAGTATGGAAGAGGATTGACAAGGCTTGCAAAGAGATTCTCACCTTTGAGCAACCCTCTAAACCCCTCATAATTTCTACTTGAAAAATCTCTCTCCACACTCTCAAAATAATCTTCCATTCACTTTCACACTTTTACTCTCAAGAAAAATGAAGATGGATTCGTCTTTAGATAGTTTTAAGGACCTTATATATGAAAGACATAAAAAAAAACATCTAGAAAACTAAAAATTTCAATTTTGATTGTCCCCGATCATACAGTACGATAATCATATGTATAAATAGTTTAAATTTTGCTCATATGATCCTATACAAAACATTTTTGTACAAGTACATTATACAGTACGAAGCTATATCATCCCTGATGAACAGTTCAAAAAATTTCCTATTCATATAGATAAAAATGTTCACGACATTTTAATACTCTAGAAATCACCTGTACGAAGGCAAGTGAAAGTTTGTTAGGGATGTTAAGCCCTTATGAACTAGCCCAAGGCTAACCAAAGGGGGGGTGAATTGGTATTTTAAAAACAATTTCAATCAAAAACACAAACTCAAACCAAACCAAAATTCGCCATAAAGAAAATCAAAGTGCAAAAATTAAATGTGAAAATAATAAAGGAAAGAACACACCAGATTTATAGTGGTTCGGTTAAACCTTGACCTACGTCCACTCATCAGAGGCAACCTCTAAATATTGCACTAAACTTAGTGTCTCTCCTTTCGCCCCCACAGCTAGGCGGAGAAGCCCTTACAAAATCACTTCCAACTTCCCTTGTGCGGTATAGTACCTGGGACCTTTGACACCAAAGAGATCTTCTTCTTCCCAAAACTTCCCTCAAGATGAGCCTTGAATCCGATGGCACTAAGGTGCAAGCTTTCCAGAGCAATCATGTGAAACCCCCGCCACACTCACTTGAAACCCCCCTTTAAGGATCTTCTCCCTCTCTCAAACTCCACCCTTTCCTCTCTCCCTTTCAAGTTCTCTCTTCAAGTTTTCTCCAGAAGAAATGAAGCCTCAATGGCTGCCAAAGATAATTCTCAAGTGCCTTGGCAAAGTTTAAATAGAGGGCTTTAAAAAACCCTAAAAATTAATCTTGGTGGTAAAAATTATTCAGGACGATTGCAGGATCGTCCTGTACGATGTGCCTAAAAAGAGCACTTCTGAAAATCATAAAAACTAAATTTTTGCATCAAATATCATCCAAGATGATCGTAGGATCATCTCGTATGATGTTATTAAAAATAGGGTTTTAGAAAATCCTAAAAACACAATTTCGATGCAAAAAATCATCCTAGTCGATTGCAGGATCGTCCAGTACGATGTACAGAATTTGACCTGATAGTCCCAGACGATATTAGGATAGTCCAGGACAATCAGTGCAAAATTATACATATCATCTAGAATGATGTTATGGATCATTCAGAATGATTAGAAGAAAAATTATGGTATTTTGGCTTAGACGATTTAGAAAAATCAAGTATGTCGGCAAGCATCGTCTTGTACGATATACAGATTGTCCAGGATGATCGGATTGAAAAATTTAACCATAACTAATCCGCTAATCACAGGATGAATTTAGGCATCATTTGTATTGATCATCCTGGACAAAAAAGATCATTCGGGATGATTAGAATAAAAAATAAATCTTTAAATCTTGCCTAAGTTAGCATTGGCGGCTATTTTCCAAGATCATAAAGGATTGTCCTGGACGATCGAAAATCATCTAGTATGATTTGTTCAAAACTTGATCATCTGGATTTGACTAGAACTCACTCTCTTGAGTGTGTGTGTGCATGGTCACCAAGCAAGCATACTCCCTTATAGGACTTGACTCAAGAAATCAAAATTATATCAATAAATATTACTGATCATTTACAACATAACATTATCCAAATTAATCTTGAGCTCTGATTCTTTATTTAATGTTGCATGGTATTCCTGAAATATTAGTATACACATAAATAAATATAGAATAAAAGATACTATGAGATATTAAAATGTTTTTTATCATCAAAAACATAAAACTCGTGATCTCGAGTCACAACAATCTCCCCCATTTTTATAATGGCAAATATTACTGGTGAAGTTACAAACTAAAAATATTTTCTTCTAAACTCCTCCTCATTAAGATAAAAATTTAAAAATAGGGAAAAATAAAACTTTTCTTTTTGTTTAAATTTTTTATTCTAAAATAAAACAAATAAAATAAAATAAATATAAAAAATATCACGTTTTCCCCCTTTGAAATTATCAAAAAGAGGAGGGGCACAAACAATCAAACCAAAAAAATTAAAAAACAAAATAATCCCTGATATGGTCAAAAAAATAAAATATTCTTAAAATAAGAAAGTTTCCTCTTGATTTTATTCAAAAACTTAGTAAGAAATGTATTGACAATGCATAACCGAGAAAGGTTAAAAATTCATATATCATTAATCCAAGCTCAAGTTTTCTTAAAGACTCAAAAAACTTTTTAATCTAATATCTAAATCAAGGAATAAATTAGAAAAAAATATTATTTTTTTTTTCAAAATTTTTTCATAAAACATATCAAATAGAAGATTAATGCAAAAATCGGTGAATAAGGAATCATGATTTTCAAGCTCAAGTATAAAAAATATCAAGGATTTTATTAAGCTTTAAGAAGTACAAGAAAGGTAAGCTTATTTTTTGTGGGCTCATTTTATACCTCTGTCAATTGTTTGACACACTTTACTCATCTTTTAATTTTTCATACACTTAGTATATCTTTCTCAATTTGGCATCATTGTGCATCTTTTAATTTAGCATCATTGACAACATTTTTTTCAATCAAAAGTGTCACCTTTCTGAAATTTTAAAAACTAAAGCAGACACTTTATATTGATAAAATAAACTACTTGATTAAGAAAATTATAGGGTGGATTCAACAACTTGCAAAAGATCCCTATAAGATATACAAAATGTAGGGAGATGAAAAAAGTTCAATTTCAGAATTCAATTTGTAATATGATGAAGATTTTAAATCAAAAGTATAATAACCTCTTTAAGAAAAAAGATAGAGAGACAAAATCATGAGTTTCTTTCCTTTAACTGTTTCTAGAAAAGTAAACCACAACTTACATAAGAATTCAAGAAAAACAAGAGATAGGTTTTTCATTTTTAGAAAAAATGATCTTTAAAAAAAATTAGTTTTCTAAAGTGTTTAAAAAAAGGTGATATGTGTGTGTTAATCAGTGAAAACTTCATAAAAATAAGTATAAAAAACTAATTTAAAATTTAATCACAATAACAAAAATGAAGAAAAAACTAAACCCAAAGAAAATACTAAAAATAAATAAAAATACAAAAAATAAATAAAAACATAACAAATAAAAAAATATGCATACACAAATAAATAAACACACAAAAAGGCTTTAAGCATCATCTTGATCCTGATTTGATGATTCATAAGTTAGGTCTGCCTAGGAGATTTTTTGCATTCATTATTTGCTCTTTTTATAATTTGCTCAACTTTACCCTTTTCTTTTGCATGAAGAGTTCTCAAATTAGGGCACTGATTATTCATATGTCCAGGTTTCCTACATCCAAAGAAAATAACATCAAAAGAAATCTTAACATTCTTACCATTTTTATCTTTTTTCCACTTTTATTGATGTTATGCTTGTGCTTTAGTAAGCTTTTCAATTTGTTTGTTAACTCATCACTTTCGTCATCTACTAAGTCACTTTTCTCCATGTCTTCAGCTTTTAGTACTATCGTTTCACTTGCATCCAAAAGTCTTTTACCCAAACTTTGTTCTTAGGCAATGAGTGAGCCAATCAAATTATCAATAGAATATTCATTAAAATTTTTTGATTCATAAATAGCAACAACTTTGGTATCAAATTTATCAAGTAAATAATGTAGAATTTTATTGACTTTTTCAAAGTTTAAAAATTCTTTACCTAAAGCATGTAATGATGTCATAATTTGAATAAACTTAGTATACATGTCTAAGATTGTCTCATAAAGTTTCATGTAAAATAGTTCATAATCATGCATTAAAATATTCAACTTTGATTGCTTGATTTCACTTGTACCTTTGTATATGGTGTGTAATTTATCCCAAATTTCTTTACCAGTAGTGCACAAGGATACTAATATATAATCTTCAGAATTTAAAGCACAAAAAAATAATTTAGAGATTTTGCAATCAATTGAACATTGATTTGTTCTTCCCTACTCCATTGATTAAAAGGAATATTAATTTTAATTCCATCTATTACACCTGATGGTATAGAATAACTAGTTAAAAGCATTTGCCACATTCGATAATTAATTGATTGCGAGAAAGTAGACATGCAAATTTTCCAAAATTTAAAAGTAATATTTTTAAATAAAGGTTATGTGGTGATTGAATAACCTTCCGTAATATTACAATTATAAAAATTAGCCATGGATCAAAATTCAAAAGTTTTCAAAAACTCAATTTTATAAATCCCGCTCTGATACCACTTGAAAGTTCATTAGGGATATTAAGCCCTTTTGAACTAGCCTAAGGCTAACCAAGAGGGGAGAGTGAATTGATATTTTAAAAATTTCTCAATTCAAAATACAAACTCAAACCAAACCAAAATTCACCACAAAAAAAATCAAAGTATTAAAATTAAACGTAAAAATAATAAAGGAAATAATACACCAGATTTATAGTGGCTCCGTCAAACCTTGACCTACGTCCACTCCTTAGAGGCACCCTCTGAGTATTGCACTAAACTCAGTGTCTCTCCTTTAGCCCCCACAGCTAGGCGGAGAAGCCCTTACGAAATCACTTCCACCTTCCCCAATGCGATGAAGTAGCTGGGACCTTTGACACTAAAGAGATCTTCTTCTTCCTAAAACTTTCCTCAAGATGAGCCTTGAATTTGATGGTACTAAGGTGCAAGCTTGCCAGAGTAACCATGTGAAACCCCCTCCACACTCCCTTGAAACCCCCTCTAAGGATCTTCTCCCTCTCTCAAACTCCACCCTTTCCTCTGAAAGTTCGTTAGGGATGTTAAGCTCTCATGAACTAGCCCAAGGCTAACCAAGAGGGGTGGTGAATTGGTTTTTTTTTTATTTCTCAATCAAAAACACAAACTCAAACCAAACCAAAATTCATCACAAAGAAAATAAAAGTGCAAAAATTAAATGTAGAAATAGTAAAGAAAAGAATACACTAGATTTATAGTGGTTCGAATAAACCTTGACCTATATCCACTCCTTGGAGGCACCCTTTTGAGTATTGAACTAAACTCAGTGTCTCTCCTTTAGCCTCTACAGCTAGGCGGAGAAGCCCTTACAAAATCACTTCAACCTTCCCCGGTGCGGCGGAGTAGCTGGGTTCTTTGACACCGAAGAGATCTTCTTCTTTCCAAAACTTCCCTCAAGATGAGTCTTGAATTCGATGATACTAAGGCGCAAGCTTGTAAGAGCAACCATGTGAAACCCCCTCCAAACTCCCTTGAAACCCCTTCCAAGGATCTTCTCCCTCTCTCAAACTCCACCCTTTCCTCTCTCCCTTTCAAACTCTCTCTTCAAGTTTTCTCTAAAAAAAATGAAGCCTCAATGGATGCCAAAGATACTTTCAAAGTCTTTGACAAAGCTTAAATATAAGATCTCCAAAAAGGCTATTAAATGAACCAAACTGACATTATTGTCCAGGATGATCGTCGGATCATCTCGTACAATATGCTTAAAAAGAGGGCTTCCAAAAACCCTAAAAACTCAATTTTTGTGCCAAATATCATCTAGGACGATCTAAGGATCATCCCGTACGATGCGCTTAAAAAGAGGGCTTAAAAAAATCCTAAAAACTTAATTTTGGTGACAAAAATCATCTTGGACGATCGCGAGATTATCTAGTACAATGTGCAGAATTTGACCTGATAGTCCAGGACGATATTAGATTAGTCCAGGATGATCGGTACAAAATTGTACATATCATCCCGGACGATATTGTGGATCGTCCAGAGCGATTAGAAGAAAAATTATGGTATTTCATCTTTGACGATTTAGAAAAATTAAGTATATCGGTAAACATAGTCCTATACGATATACAGATCATCTAGGACGATCCGATTGAGAAATTTAACCATAATTAATCCTCTAATCGTATGAACAATTTAGGCATGATTTGTTTTGATCGTCCAGGATGATCTGATCATCCGAGATGATTATAATAAAAATTTAAACTTAAATCTTTGCCTAAATTGTCATTGACAGCTCTTTTCTAAGTTCATAAAGGATCGTCCTAGACGATCCAAAATCTACCAATATGATTAGTTCAAAACTTGATTCTCTAGATTTGACTAGATCTTACTTCCTTGAGTGTGTGTATGTGCATGGTCACCAAGCAAGCATACTTCCTTATAGGACTTGACTCAATAAATCAAAATTACATCAATGAATATTACAGACCCTTTATAATATAATATTATTCAACCAAATCTTGAACTCTGATTCTTTATTTGATGTTGCATAGTATTCCTGAAATGTTTGTACATACACATAACAGAAAGTGAGCCATAATATTTCTTATAATCAAAAACATAAACTCATAAGCTCGAGTTATAATAATCTCCCCCTTTTTATGATGGAAAATATTACTGGTTTTATTTATGAAATTGAAAATATTTTCACCTAATCTCCCCCTCACTAGAAAAAATTAAAAAATCGGGGAAGACAAAATTTTTATTATTTTCATTATTATTTTTTTAAAGAAAATAGATATAAATACAATAGTATATTCTCCCCCTTTGACATTATCAAAAAGAGGAGGTGCACAAACAATCAGAATAATGAAAATGTTTAAAAAATAAAATGATCCCTGATCTAGTGAAAAAAATCAAATATTCTTAAAATGAAAAAGTTACCTCTTAATTTTATTCAAAAACTTAGTAATAAATGTATTGACAATGCATAACCCAGAAAGGTTAGAAATTCATAAATCGTTAATCCAAGCTCAAGTTTTTTTAAAGGCTCAAAAACTTTTTAATCTAATATCTAAATCAATGAATAAATTAGAAAAAGAAACTTTTTTTTTTTTCAAAACTCTTTTCATAAAGCATATCAAATAAAAGATTAATGCAAAAATTGATGAATAAGGAATCATGATTTTCAAGCTCAAGTATCAAAAATATCAAGGGTTATCTTAAGCTTTAAGAAGTACAAGAAAGGTAGCATTACTTTTTATGGTCTCTATTTATGCCTCTTGTCAATTTTTAGCGCACTTTGTGCATCTTTTAATTTTTGATACACTTTATATATCTTTTAAATTTTGGCGTCATTGCGCATCTTTTGATTTGACATTATTGGCCACTTTTTTTAATATTATATCTTTCTGAAATTTTAAAAATAAAAGTAAACCCATTCTATTGACAAAATGAACTACTTGATCAAGAAAATTATGAGGAAGATTCAACAACTTGCAAAAGATCCCTATGCGATAAACAAAACGTAGAGAGATGAAAAAGATTAGTTTCAAATTTCAATTTATAATATGATGAAGGTTTTGAATCAAAAGTAAAATAATCTCTTTAAGAAAAGAGATAGAGAGACAAAATCATGAGTTTCCTTCATTTAACTATTTTTAGAGAAGTCAACCACAACTTACATAAGAATTCAAAAAAAATAGAAGGTAGGTTTCTCATTTTTAGAAAAGTGAACATGTGTGTTGATCAGAGAGAACTTCTCAAAAAGAAAAAGTAAAGACAAATTTAAAATTATAACATAAAAGAAAATGAATAAAAAATAAACAAATAAATAAATAAACCTAAAGAAAATACTAAAAATAAAAGCAAAATGCAAAAAAATAAATAAATACATAATGAAAAACAAAACAAATGCATACATAAACAAATAAACACAAAAAAAGGCTTTAAACATTATCTTGCTCTTGGTCTGATGATTTAGAAGCTAGGTCTGCCCATGAGATTTTTTCCTTTTCATTATTTGTCCTTTTTATAATTTGCTCAGCTTTACCCATTTCTTTTACAAGAAGAGTTCTTAAATTAGAGCACTGATTTTTCATATGTTCAGGTTTCCTACATCCAAAGCAAATAACATTAGAAAAAATCTTAACATTCTTACCATTTTTACCTTGGTTCCATTTTTGTTATGCTTATGCTTGTGCTTTATTAAGCTTTCTAATTTTCTTGTTAACTCATCACTTTCATCATCTACTAAGACACTTTTCTTTGGGTCTTTAGCTTTTAGCACTATCATTTCACCTACATCTAAAAGTCTTTGACCCAAACTTTGCTTATAGGCAATGAGTGAGCCAATCAAATTATCAATAGAATATTCATTCAAATTTTTTGATTAACAAATAGCAATAACTTTAGCATCAAACTTATCAAGTAGACAAAGTAGAATTTTATTAACTTTTTAAAGTTTGAAAATTCTTTACCTAAAGTATGCAATGATATCACAATTTGAATAAACCTTATATACATGTCTAAGATCGTCTCATAAGGTTTCATGTAAAATAGTTCATAGTCATGCATTAAAATATTTAACTTGGATTACATGATTTCACTAGTACCTTCATATAAAGTGTGTAATTAATCCCAAATTTCCTTACCAGTAGTGCATGTGGATAATAACATACAATCTTCATAATTTAAAGTACATAAAAAAATAGTTTAAAGATTTTACATTTAATTGAGTATTGATTTGTTCTTCCCTACTCCATTGATTAAAAGGAATATATGTTTTAATTCCATCTATAACACGTGACGGTATAGAATAACCAGTTAAAATCAAATGCCACATTCGATAATCAATTGATTGCAAGAAAGTAGACATACAAATTTTCTAAAAATCAAAAGTAACATTTTCAAATAAAGGTGGTCTCGAGATTGAATAACCTTCTGTAATATTACAATTATAAAAATTAGTCATGGATAGAAATTCAAAAGTTTTCAAAAACTCATTTTTATGAATCCCACTCTGATACCACTTGAAATTTTGTTAGGGATGTTATGCCCTTATGAACTAGCCCAAGGCTAACCAAGAGGGGGTGTGAATTGGTTTTTTTTTTAATTTCTCAATCAAAAATACAAACTCAAATAAAACCAAAATTCACCACAAGAAAATTAAAGTGCGCAAATTAAATGCAAAAATAATAAAGGAAAGAACACACCAGATTTATAGTTGTTCAGTCAAAGCTTGACCTATGTCTATTACTCAGAGGCACCCTCCGAGTATTGCACTAAACTCAGTGTCTCTTCTTTAGCCCCCACAGCTAGGCAGAGAAGCCCTTATAAAATCACTTCCACCTTCCCCGGTGCAGTGGAGTAGCTGGGTTCTTTGACAACAAAGAGATCTTTTTCTTCCCAAAACTTCCTTCAAGATGACTCTTAAATCCGATGGTACTAAGGCGCAAGCTTTTCGGAGCAACCGTGTGAAACACCCTCTATACTCCCTTGAAACCCCCTCCAAGGATCTTCTCCCTCTCTCAAACTCCACCCTTTTCTCTCTCCCTTTCAAGCTCTCTCTTCAAGTTTTCTCCAGAAGAAATGAAGCCTCAACGGTTGCCAAAGATACTTTCAAAGTCTTTGATAAAGCTTAAATATAAGAGCTCCAAAAAGGCTCTTAAATGCACCAAACTAACATTATCGTCCAGGACGATCATCAGATTGTTTCGTACGATGTGCTTAAAAAGAGGGCATCCAAAAGCACTAAAAACTCAATTTCAGCACCAAATATCATCTAGGATGATCAAATGATCATCCCGTATGATGCGCTTAAAAAGAGGGCTTCGAAAAATCATAAAAACTCAATTTCTGTGCCAAAAATTATCCTGGATGATCGCAGGATCATCCAATATGATGTGCAAAATTTGACCTGATAATCCTGGACGATATTAGGATAGTCCAGGATAATCAGTACAAAAATGTACAGATCATCTCGGATGATATTATGGATCATACATGACGATTCAAAGAAAAATTATGGTATTTCATCTTGGATGATTTAAAAAAATTAAGTATGTCGGCAAACATCGTCCTGCACGATATACAAATCGTCCAGGATAATCTGATTAAAAAATTTAATCATAATTAATCCCCTAATTATAACATCAATTTAGGCATGGTTTATATTGATCGTCTAGGATGATCTGATAGTCCAGGATGATTAGAACAAAAATTTAAACTTAAATCTTTGCCTAAATTATCATTAGCGGCTCTTTTCGAAGATCATAAAGGATCGTCCTGGATATTCCAAAATTGTCCAGTACAATTAGTTCAAAACTTTCTCTTCCAGATTTGACTAGATCTCACTCCCTTGAGTGTATGTGTGTGTGTATGGTCACCAAGCAAGCATACTCCTTTACAGGACTTGACTCAAGAAATCAAAATTACATCAATAAATATTATAGTCACTTTATAACATAACATTATTCAACCAAATCTTGAGCTCTGATTCTTTATTTGATATTGCATGGCATTCCTGAAATGTTAATATACACACAAACAAATATTTATTGCAAATATAAGTAGACAACAGAAAGTGAGCCATAATATTTGTTATCATCAAAAATATAAACTGATAAGCTCGAGTTGCAACATCCTCTCCCCCTTTCAAGCTCTCTCTTCAAGTTTTCTCCAGAGGAAACGAACCCTTAATGGCTGCCAAAGACACATCTTAAGTGCCTTGATAAAGCTTTAAAAGAGGGCTTTAAAAAACCCTAAAATTTAATCTTGGGGGAAAAAATCATCCAAAACGATTGTAGGATCATCTTGTACGATGTGCCTAAAAAGAGTGCTTCTAAAAAACCTAAAAACTCAATTTCAATGCCAAATAAAGTCCAGGATGATCATTGGATCATCCCGTATGATGCGCTTAAAAAGAGGGCTTTATAAAACCCTAAATACTCAATTTCGGCACCAAAAATCATCCTGGACGATCATAGGATCATCCAATACGATGTACAAAATTTGACCTGATAGTCTCGGACAATATTAGGATAGTCCAGGATGATCAGTGCAAAATTGTACAGTTCATCCAGGACGATATTGTGGATCGTCCTGGATGATTAAAAGAAAAATTATGATATTTTGGCTTGGAATATTTAGAAAAATCAAGTATGTCAGCAAACATCATCCTGTACGATATACAGATCGTATAGGATGATCGAATTGAAAATTTTAACCATAACTAATCCCCTAATCACATGATAAATTTAGGCATGATTTGTATTAATCGCCCTGGATGATCAAGATTGTTTGGGATAATTAGAACAAAAATTAAATCTTAAAATCTTGTATTAATTAGCATTGGCGGCTATTTTCTAACATCATAAAGGATCATATTGGACAATCCAAAATCATCCAGTATGATTAGTTAAAAACTTGATCTTCTAGATTTGACTAGATCTCACTCCCTTGAGTGTGTGTGTGCATGGTCACCAAGAAAGCATACTCCCTTATAGGACTTGACTCAAGAAATCAAAATTACATCAATGAATATTACATACCCTTTATAACATAACATTGTTCAACCTAATCTTGAGCTTTGATTCTTTGTTTGATGTTGCATGGTATTCCTGAAATGTTAGTATACACAAAAATAAATATAGAATAAATGATATTATGAGATATAAAAATATTTGTTATCATTAAAAATGTTAAACTCGTGAGCTCGAGTCACAACAGCAATATCATCCCGGACAAACAGTTCAAAAAATTTTCCTATTTGTATGGACACAACATTTTTTGTCCTCTGGACATCATATGTAGAAAGGTAAAATCATCACGGATATAGTTCAAAATATTTTCATATTCATATATACAAAAATGTTCCCAACATTTTTATACTTTGAACATCGTCTATACGAAGGCAAAATCATCTCGGATGAACAGTTCAAAAAATTTTCCTTTTTGTATGAAAGGAAATGTTTACAACATTTTTGTACTATATATGTCATCTTTATGAAGCCAACATCATACAGTATGAACATTACTTAGAAATTGTCTCGTACGCTTAGAAATCATACATTACAATTAGTTTTAAAATTTATAAGTTTTAACTCTCCCTCAGTGTATGTGTGCTTGGTTACCCAGTTACAATCACATTCTCTCAAACTCAATAAAAGTGTAAAATATATAATCCATTTACAATAAACCCTAATCTAATCTAACTTGAAGTCTTCAACAGTCTGGAGTAGGATTCTCCTGAAATGTTAATATACACAAACAACAAAAGTAATATATCCAATATGTGTTAGGAGAAATAGTAATAAAAAATAATAATATTTTGAATCATCAAAAACACATAATTTGAAAACATAGTTATGAAAACTAAGTTGTAACAATCTCCTTCCTAATATTATATTTAGTCCAAACACCTGAGGAAGGGTCTCATATGATTAGATATCTAGAATGACTACTAGCCTATCTCTATTCCTTAAGAAATATTTGCTCTTCTTAAGTTCTATCATCTAATTTGGCTTTCTCAATCTTATGGATGATATCCTCTTCTTCTTCATCAACTCTTCTAGATTTAGAAACCCTATCAGATTCATTGAATGTAACATATGTAGACTCCTAAATAACTAAGGTTATATTATTAAATGTCTTATATGTCTTTCCTACTGAGAAATATCCTATAAATACTACTTTATCTACCTTTGCATCAAATTTTCCTAGATATGATTTTTCATTAGTTAGCACAAGGCATTTACACCTGAACACATATAGATGAGATAAATTTGTGTTCTACCCTTGAATAACTCATATGATGTTTTATTCAATTTAGCCCATATGTTTACTCTATTCAAAATATAACAAACATTATTCTATGTTTCGGCCTAGAAGTATTTAGGTACACTATATTACTAAGCATCACCCTTGTATTTGTTGTCTCCAATGTTACCTTTCCTCTGCTCCTGGCTTCCAGGTAGAAGAACTTATTCATGTCTCAAGTCATATACCATGAATATTTGAACCCTTTGCAAGAATACATACAAAATTAATCAATTTGTAATTTTGGAAACTCAAGCTAGTTTGGGGCCCACCATATATTGAAATTAATGTATGTTATGTTGTGCAAATGAAGCCTAGATCCCCCAAACAGAATGTGATCTACATTGAACTCTATGTAGAAATGCGTGCACTATGACCTAACATGTCACAAGAGAAACACTTAACTGCTCAAAATGAATGAGCAAACCTACACAATGATAATTTCCTATATGAGTATGTATGTGGTGCTCTCCTACGTAGTGTGTATGCGGAACTTGATGGATTAGCCATTAATTATTTAATTTCTTTTGTAGAATTTCATTTGATATTTTATAAATTAACAATTATACATGTGTCTCATGCTCACTACTAACCAATTTTAGGGCCAAATCTTTTACTTCTTTAAATATAATCTCTTAGTCAAAATGATATTGTGTTTTTTTCTTTAAGATTATTTTTTAATTCTTCAAATTCTTTTTCAAGGCTATAATGTAGTTCTTGTAATGCAGCATGATCCATTTTTAAGCAAATAAATTTCTCTACCATATATGTGATCTCTTCTATCAATGCAGTATTATCATGCTTAATGCTAGTAAATATCCTTTTCATCAATTTATAATTAGTATGCATTAATTTAGAAAATATATGTAATACACCATATGTAAGATAACATACTTGATCAATGTCTGAATCACCAGTGTTATTCTTTATCATGAGAAATAAATTTTTTAGCTCATTGCTTTTATTTATGATGATTTTGAATCTTAATTAGCACAAAAAGCTTTTAGGGTTTTTGTTTGCCCTTTCCACAATGCCTTTCTTTTCACTTTTCTCTTTCACGTGACGGCTCTTTTGGTTTGGGCAATCAAATCATATATATCCTTCCTTTTTTGCACTCATAACAAACCACATTAGTACAAAAATTATTCAATTTTGTATTTTACCTTCATCTTTATCATTGTGGTGTTTTTTTCTTACTCTTTATAAATAATTTAAATTTTTTTATCATTAGCATAATATCCTTATTCGCATCAGTATCAAAACCACTATTTTTATATCATCATCTTTCAATGTGATAGTATTTTCCTTCTTTCTAACACTAGTATCTGCATTTCTTTTACTGGCATTTTGCTCATTGGAAATAAAAAATCAAAGTAAATTGTCAATAGAGTAATAGTAATGATCTTTAGATTCAAAAATAGCAATAATCTTGGCATCCCAAGATTCTAATAAATAATGTTATATTCTATTGATGTTTTTAGAAATGGAAATATCTCTATCTAAAGCATGTAAGGATGTAGTGATCTAAGTAACATAGTATATATCATTGATGGACTCACTAGGTTGCATGTGAAATATTTCATAGTCATACAAAAGTATATTCATACAGGATTGCTTAATTTCAGTAGTACCTTAGCAGGTGTTATATAACTTGTCTGATATATCTTTATCGATTGTACAGGTAGACACACACATATAATCTTTATATTTTAATGCATAAAAATATAATTAAGATATTTAGAATTTAATTATGCAAAATCAAGACCTTCTTAACTCTATTCATCAAAAGTAATTTTAAATTTATTACTATTTACAAATTTATATGGCAATGAATAATTGATTAAATCATATGTCACACATGAAAATTAATTGATTGCAAAAATGTAGATTTAAATTTTCTAGAAATCAAATGGAACACTATAAAAAAGTTTGCAACTAGGTAATAGAATACCCTTTCAAAGTGTTTATATTTCTAAATTGTATCATATGGATCTACTTAGGTGATAAAAGAAACAAAAGTGAGAACCCCTTTCTAATACTGATTGAAAGTATTGTGGCATACCAAGGGGGGTGAATTAGGTTTTTAAAAACTTTTTTTCTTAAAAATAGAGTATTATGCAAAAGTGAATAAATATTTTAAAACATACCAAAAAAATATTTTTATTCTTATATTTTTTTACATATATTTTTTAAAAAAATTTATGGAAAATACTAACCAAATCAAGCCCATAAATGATGTTATCAAAAGAATATGCTAAGTAAACCAAAAGAAGAAAGTAAAGGTGCAAGTATTCTTTTATCCTCAAACATTCACCCTCCTTCAGCCTCCCGGCATTGTGTACATACTGTTCCCTCCTTTTACTCCTCACAATGGTGGAGATGTCACTCCCTCCTTCTACTCCTCATAATGGAAGAGAATCTATTCCCTCCTTTTGCTCCTTACAATAGTAAATATATCACTCCCTTCTTATACTCCTTGCAATGATAGGGATGTTGTCCCCTAGCCTTCCTTGGCTAGTATTGAGTCCTCTCCCAATAGTACTTCTATTTAGACATTTTCAAAATACTTAATACTGGACTCTAAAGGATAGGTGCATACTAACAAGCATTCTATGTGAATTCTCTCACACAATCCTTGAACTCCCTCAAGGATTATTTCAAACTCACCTTCACTCCATAAAGTTTGCTCAAAGTTTTCCCAAGGAAGAGACCCTCTCTCTCCCCATAGGCTTTCTCATAAAAACCTACATTGATGTTTTCTCTAATATTCTTATTAAAATGAATTAAGTTGAGTTATATAAATAAAATCCTAATTTTCAATTTTATTGCTTAAAACATATAATACGATACTAGGATCATACTGCTTGATTAGTTAAACTTCAATTTTATTTCATACAATAAAATATTTGGTTGAATAATATTCTTAGCTATAATGAATTAAGGACCATCTAGGAAGAGTCAAAATTCATCCAATGAACTCTTTGTTTAATCATAATATATGACTTGGATTATATAGTATAATATCCAATCAAAATTTGATCTTGATTTGATTCCATGATCAACGAACAAAATTAGGCAACTTTATTAATGATAGTATAGTACAAAAGACTTAGTACAATATGATTAGATTAAAATTCAAAATTTTTGCATAATTTTGGTTACCAAGATTTGATAATTGGGTTCTATCAAAATACTTGATCATCTTGAATGATTATAAATCATACAATATGATTAATTATACTTAAAATTTACTTCATTAATTTAATTAGCTCCTTAGTTTAATTCTTTAGAACAGCTAACAGTACAGTAAGATTTGGATCGTATAATATTATTAAATAGAAAAAAAATCAAGTGTTTAATTTTCTCACCCCTACTTATATGTGTGTGCTTGTCAATATACACCCAATACAAACTAACTTAAGATAAAGAAAATTTATAAAATCTTTTATTAACACTTGTAACTAAACTCACTGCTGCACTTCTTGAGCTATTTTTCTTTAGCTTGGCTCAATGTATGTTGTACCTAAAATGTTAGTAGCACTTTTATATATATATATATATATATATATGATTTTTAAAAACACGTGCTTGTAATAGAGATATTTCTTTGTAATGTTGCTATGAATAAGAGTATAAGTACTCCTCATCTCTGGTGATCTATATTAGCTAGGTTTCCTCTCAACAACAATTTAACTATCTCCTGAAGATCTTATAACCATAACCACAGTATGTCTATGCATGGCAAGATTACACTATAAATCCTCTATTTATTCTTCTACTCCTCCATTGAGGTTGTATATCACACTTGGTTTTAAATTTATGCATGACTTATACACAAACTAAATGAGGTATGGAGAAATTAAAAATAATGTTTAGTAATTTATAAATTTATAATGTATTCAATGCAATACATGGTTCTAAAATTATCATAAGTTTAGATAAAAGATTTTAGCCACAAATGAAAAAAAAAAAGAAAACACAATAAACATTTTAATTTCATTGAACAAAATAAGAGTACAAGATAAGGAATGATAATACAAATGACCCAACTAAGTAATACAAACTCCTTTGTACTCCTTCTCTCCACATTAGTACAAGAATCATATAATAAGTACAAAAGAGCTAACCTCCACCAAAAGTAGCCTCACATGCTCACACAAACTCACTCACATCTCTACCAATTGTTAACCTTCTAACATGAACAGTTAGCCTCCTACTTATATAATTCCAAAATATCTCAATTGGAACCTCGATGCTGGCTTGTTGGAGATGTTGAATTATCAAGTCAGTTCACCACTTTTTTTTAGGGGAAACCAACGGAGGGGCCTACGTGTTGATTAAAAACAAAAATACAAAGTCCTTAATGGGACCTTAAGCTTTGCCACTGCTCAAATGAACTACAATAAAAACAACAAAAAATCCTAAAAGCTCAAGGTCCCTACTACGACAAAATACAAAATAACCTAGAACCAATCTATGGTGCACAAGGAGGGGCACCCAAAAAATTGGAAAGCAATGGATATGAACTTTCTTATCATATTGATTCATCATTTTAACCACTCAAACTATCTTTCATAGTGGTGTTGGGGTATCTAGTGTTCAATCTAACACTGCGATGCACCTGTATGGCTCCTCAATGTTAAGTTCTTTAATACTCATCTAGAACTTCGACAACCATGGCATCAGTCTAGTGGTTCTATGACACTATGGGAATTTGTATCATTGTGGCACTAGATTTTTGCTCTATGATGCTATATTTGTGGCACAACTGCATTGGCTTAATTTTGATAATTTTTTACCCATTTCCTTTATAAAAAAATATAATTAGCTATCACTTTGAAATAAATATATACAATTGGAGTTTGTAATTTTTTTCTTCTTATCAGAGCGTTATTCTACTTTCCATTATTAAATAGCGATCCATCATAAACAATACAAGTTGATTCTTCGCTCTTTAAAGGAAATAAGTTAAACTATGTGAATTTCTTATTCCAACAGTAAGATACTTTTGTTTTATGGTTAAAAAATATGTCAATAATTGGTTATGAAATAATCTCTCATTCCTTTGAGATAGACCCTACTTTCAATCTAGTGAATAAAAAAAGAGAGAAAAACTTTGAACTGAATTATTTACAGGTAAGAGAATAGTAAAATAAACTTTTAGATGTTGGATTTATCATTATAGTATATTACATTCCTGGTTAGCAAATTTCATCATGGTTAATAAGCTTAACAGTGCTTAGAAAATATGTTTAGATTATATTTATCAAAATAAAGCTTTCCTAAGGGATAATTTTTCTCTTCCCCATAAAAATCATTTTTCTCTTCCCCCCTCTCACTACTTAATGATAGACCTTACTTTTAGTTTAGTTATTAAAGAAAAGGAAAACTTTGAACGAATTATTCACTAGTAATAGAACAGTAGGCAAATAAACTTCTAGATGTTGGATTTATCATAAAAATAAATTACCTAACATAGTTAGAAAATGCTGTCACAGTCAAGAAGCTTAATAGTGCTTGAGAATAAATGTAGATTATATTGATCAAAATAAAACTCTCCCAAATGATTTTTTTTTTTCTCTTCACTATATATATCATTTTTGTAGATGCCACATATGTTGAGTTTTATGGATTCTTATTTGGGTTATAAAAAAATAAGATGAATTAATCTTGAAGATAAAGAAACTTCCTATCAAACTAATAATGGTTGTATTATATTGCTACTACAAGTTGGAATTTGGATTAAAGAATATTAGTTCTATTTATTCATGCATGGTAAATAATTTTTTTAAAGAACTTTTTGGGTATATCTTAGAGGTATAAGTTGGTCCAAAGTTTTGAGAAAGCACAACATTTTTGGATTTAAAAATATTAGTCCTATTTAATTATTAATGCATGATAAATAATTTTTTAAAGATCTTATTGGGTATATCTTGGAGGTATAAGTTGATGACATGTTAGTCAAAAGTTTTGAGAAAGCACAACTTTTCTTAGAGTAATAATAGGAAAAATTTTAGGATTCATGGTTGTGCATCGTGGAATTGAGGCTAATAAAAGCAATATGAAATATGAAACCTCCAAGAAATCTAAAGGAATTCCAACATCTAACTGAAATAGTTATAGCATTATCCCATTTCTTGGCCTTTAGGGGATACATATTTATAATTTTTTAATACGATCAAAGGTGCACTAATATTAAGTTTCAATGGACATATGAATGTTAGGTTAACTTTGAACAACATAAGATGTATTTTGATTTATCATTTCTATTATCAAAGTCATCCTTAGAGGGCATGCTTTATTTAAATCAGATGTTTCTCCTTGTATAGTAAACTTTGTGTTGGTTCTTTAGGATAACAGGGGCAACACCCAATTTATAACATCAATAAAATCTTTTATAACACCAAGGGTCAATATCCATAACCAGACAAATAACTTTTTTTTGGAACTTATGAGCCTAGTTTACACTAGGTTACTTTTTGAAGATCCACAAACATTATTAGTTAAGCTAATCCACTTTTTAGTCTTTTGTGCAGGTAATTTTCTATATAATAAAATTTATGATAAAAAAGACATTAGATAAGTAGTTTTCAACAAGAAACATAAAGAATAATTCAAAATTATAAAAGAAAAGATTACCAAAGACTATTAATATGTTCTATTTTTATACAATTTATGTTATAGGTGCAAAAATGGTTAAAAACCAAGCACACACTCAAAAGTGAGACTTTAGGATGATTCACAAATATTAGTGGAGACCTATTAAGTTAGAAAAATATTTTATTCTATGGATGTTTTTGTTATGCATTTTAAAGCTTTTTAATATCAAGAACTAGATTTAGTTTATTATTTTTAGGCTCTAAATATTAATTAAAAGTAATTTTACTTTTAAACAATGTTGTTTAAAAGTGTTACTAGCTCACATTTTGATTTTGTGATTTAAATGTTTGGTCAAGCAACCTTAATTTGCTAGCTTATTGTGCATATCTACAAGATTTTTATTTTCATTTGCTTTTATAAATGAGACTCAACTTTCTTCTAAACTACTTAGCTAGCCTTCTTATGTTTGAATCATCATAATGATGCACCTATCTTCTCCATACACTAGATTGAAATAATTAAAAATAAAAAAAAAAGATTGAAATCATCATTCCTATTTTTTTATCAATATTAATTATCATCAAAATCTAATTAATTTTTTTAGGCTCAACAGTTTTACAAACATTAGTGTTGACAACATGTATCTACTTTCTTGTTCAAGACGATGGACATTAGCATTATTATTAGTGACAAGCATCAACAAATATATCAATAGTGAATACGTACCATATTAGCAATGTTAGGTGTTGATATTGTTGTTGATGATGGTTATCTAACTTATTGATGATGGTGTATTGTCATTTATGATGATTACAAGTGTCACCATTATTAATAATGGAAGGCATGGTTGTTTGTTCTATGGTGAATGTCAACTTGGTGATTAACATTGGTTGTGATGGTGGGCATCGACGTTGTTGTTAAAAATGAACATTAGAATTATTGGTGATTGTATGTAGAGCTTGGGATTATCTCTTCAAGAATTTTTGTTATGGCCTCATCTTATTCTCCTCAAATATGTGGAAGTAGAGTGGATTTATTGATTTATGTATAAGGATATGCTGATCGTTTTGACCAAATATTAGAATAGTCATTTAAACAATCAATGTTGATCTCCCTTGATGATATAATAATTTCCAAGCATTTTAAGTATCTTAATCATGCTATAATTAGGAAATTTTTGGCTCATTAGATATATTTTGTTGAGATGTACATTTTGACAATAAGTATATTGAAAACATAGTTAAACTAATCTTGAAGTAAATTATAAAATTTTTTAATTTAAATACTTTTGATGAGATGAATATTTTTAATGATGTATCAATCATTCAATCCTCTAACCCTTGGATGGTCTCTACCAATTGAGTCTGAAGCCATCTTCAGGTTGGTATTAAGCTATCAAGTCTACAAGACCACTTCACACATAAATTATCACATTCCAAACCTTCGAAATGGATTCATATCAAATATGTAGATCTTGACACTTATTGGCTTTGCACTCTACAATGGAGAAATATAAGATCTAATTTTATATTCACATCTTACAGGGTTTCCTTGCTAAAATAAAGGTATATAAAGGATAAATTATTATGTGCAGAGTCCTGACGTCATTGAAGCACCAATAAAAAAGGGCCACATAGCTTGCACACAATGTGTGTATTATACACACATTATGTACAACAGGATTTCCTTGCTAAAATAGAGGTATCTACATGAGAAATTATTATGTGCAGAGTCCGGATAGCATCCAATTCCCACTCAAAAAGGGTCACATTGCTTGTACATAGTGTGTGCGTTATACACACACTATATATAAGATTGTACACAACCTTTATACAGGCACGTGGTTTATTTTAATTGGAGTCTGGACGAAAGCTACGTCTAGACTCCGCACGTAATAATCTCTCTAATAAAAGAGAGTTATAATGGCCTTTCCTTGCTAAAATAGTGATCCATAATCTTTCAATTAGATTCCTACTAAATATACATATCAAGCATACAAGACCACTTCGCAAATAAATTATAAAATTAAAAACCTTCAATTTATATTCATCCTAAATAAATAGATATTGAGTCTCATAGGCTTTCCACATTAAAATATAGGGATATAAGCGCCAATTTTATTTAAATCTTAAAATTCAAACCAAATATATTCCAAATACATAAACTTCAATTTAAAGACCTTTTAATAAAATATGGAAATATAAATTCACTTGTATAAATAACTCAACCCCTTATTTACTAAACATATTTGTTAGGAGGTGAATCATAATTTTTAAATGGCACCCCCAAGAAAATGTAGCCTTTTAGCCTTCCATCGTTGGTAGACTGAGTTCGCTAGATTGACTCGACATGATTGAACTTTGTAGTCATGATCATGTTGACCATTCATCCCCTACTATTTCCCTTAATCACCGCCAAATAAGAATACATTTATTTTCTTATTTAAAATTGTTTGTTAGTACAATCTTGAGATATAATTAACCATAATAACTCCATGAACAATGTCAATCCTCTATAACTGATATTAATCCTATATAGTTCAAATAAAGTATAGGGACAAAATAAAATTGTCAATATTTGAGGACTCCATGATACTTGACATTTGATCTCTAGGCCAAACATGTACAAATGAAAAAATTGCTTCACAAGCACTTGAGTGTCTTTTTAAAGCCAATCTCAGCATGATGATTGATGTACAAGTACTAGTTGGTTGAGTATAACTATAATTAATATGTTCTACATATATTACTCACATATAGGGGTGTAAATGAGTCGAGTCGAGTCGAATTTTGGCATTATCAAGTTCAGCTTGTCAGTTAAAAAGCGAGCTCGAACTCGAGCTCGTTCCACTATAAACGAGCTTGGGCTCTGCTAGTGAACCTCAGAAGGAATCTTTCGCATGCGCTCCAACAGGCTAGTCCGTAGTCGAGCTCCGTCTTCCCAAGCAGGCTAGCTGTCGCTAGCAGAATGCGAGCTCCGTCGTCGTCCCGAGCTCCGCCATAGCGTCCTCTATATATTGTCCTGAGCTCTGCAGTTGAGCAACACGCGAGCTCCATCGTTTTGGTTTTCCCACTCGGTCTTCGATTGGTCCTCCCATCCAGTTACCTTCGCGAGCTGCTCGACGAGCTAAAGAGTCGAGCGAAGCTCTGTTCGAACACGAGTTCGATAAGCCGTCGAGTTCGAAATCATGTTCAAGCTCGACTCGCGAGCTCGATAAGCCCGACTCCTTGAGCCTATTACCAAGTCGAGTCAGAGCCGGCTCGCGAGTCGCTTGACTTAAAATCCCAACTCACATATATAACTTACCTTCTCTCATCACCAACTCAAATGCACTTTGTATGTGTATATTTGATTGATTTGCTCATACTTCATCACACATAATCAAATTTAAATACTAATGATCAAAATTTAATTATGGTAATTTAAAAAATTTAAATTTATTTTAAGATTATTTTAATATAAAACTATTTTATTAATATATTCATCTTATCTTAAAATTAGTATAATAATAAATTAATTTTATATTATATTTATATCAAAATAAATTTAAAAAGAATTTATGTAGAGAAGTGAACAAAAACTTATTTTTGTTATTATACCCATCTTAAATTAAGGCTTTGTTTGAGACGGCTTTTTTATTGTTTTCTAAAACGGAGTTTTAGTACAAAAATAAAAAATTTTGTACTAAAACTCCGTTTTAGAAAGCAGTAAAAAAGCCGTACAAACGAAGCCTAAATTTAAAAATATATCCCCTCAAACAAGGAGAGATTATTACATGCGGAATTTGCACTCATATAACCGTTCGAATTTATGACTTTGGATAATAAAAGTGTAGTTACTATTCTGTGCTGCACTTTTATTATTTACTATTCTATTTTTACTATTCACAATTATTTTAGAAGGATTCTGACAATCTGAATGCCGCACTTAATAATCTCTTGCAAACAAGGGAGGCAATCACCAAGAGATTTCTCAAACGTTATGTCTAAAACTGGAATAGTCGAGGGGCTAACAGAAAAATGGTCACCACTTCCACCGCTGCTCAATCGCTGCATAAAGGAGTGATAAATTTGAACTGAAATACAATTATACAAACGCGAAGCCTGCCAATGGTTCCCGAGATCACACCCACTTGTCATTCCCCACTGATTTATTTTGGGGATTCCTCCTTCGACGAGCCTCTATATCTCCATCTCCTCCTTCTTTTTCATCGTCCCCCACGATCACCAAAGAATGCCACAGATGGCGACGGCGGCAAATCCGCGATGCTTTCTCGATATGAGTATCGGGGGATTGTTGGAGGGACGGATCGTGGTGGAGCTCAACGCTGCTGTGGCCCCCAGAACGGCCGAGAATTTTAGGGCCCTTTGCACCGGGGAAAAGGGAATCGGTCCAAACACTGGCGTCCCCCTTCATTACAAGGTATTCTTCCTCCACATTACTATCTACCTTTTCCTTTTCTTCTCGCTTTCCAGATTTTAGAGAAGTAGCAGAAATCACGGATTTGGAATCTCGAATCTCTCCTTCTCTGGATTTTTTGCATGTTTGTTTTTTAACTCTTTTTCTGTAGTTGTCCCAGGACTTCATTGGTAGCTAATTGATCAGAGCTCAAGAATTAGGAGACCATTTCCGAAATATTCGTGAACTTTTATGAAACGCTTGAATCCTAGGACTGGTTCTTAGAACTGAACAGTTTTGTTGATGAAATTCTAGAGCAACGCAATTTTTTTTGTAAGGGTAGCCCTTTGAATTTCCTTATTGTTGATATTCTTAAATTTGCGGCTGCGTTTGGATTGTGTACACAATAATTTCTCCGGTCGAGAAATTATTGTGTACACAATCCGAACACAGAGTAAGGTTCGGAGGCTGCGTATTTAATGCTTATTTTACTGCGTATTTTTTATACATAATTTTTTCTATTTATTATATGTAAAAAATACGTAGAAAAATTATGTATCAAAAAATACGCAGTAAAATAAGCAATAAATTCGCAGCATCCGAACCTTATTCTGCGTTCGGATTGCATACACAATAATCTCTCCCGTCTCTAAGCCCATGCTTAGGCTTATTAACCTGCTATATATAGGTCTTTTTTGCTAACTTCAATACATTATTATATTTTCTTTTTCTTTATTTTGTAGTAGAAGTTCATGCTATTTTCAATGTTTTGTTCCTAGAATTTAGCTGCTCAAGTCTTTCATTATTTATTCATTGTAGGGTGTACGATTTCACCGTCTCATTAAAGGTTTTATGATTCAAGGTGGGGATATATCTGCAGGTGATGGAACTGGTGGAGAATCCATTTATGGACTCAAGTTTGATGATGAGAATTTTGAATTGAAGCATGAAAGAAAAGGTATTCTATCAATGGCTAATTCGGGTCCAAACACCAATGGTTCTCAGTTCTTTATAACCACAACTCGTACCTCTAATCTAGATGGGAAGCATGTTGTCTTTGGAAAGGTAGTAAAGGGTATTGGAGTGGTTCGTGCAATTGAGCATATTTCGGCGGGAGATGATGATTGTCCCAATATTGAAATCGTTATTGCTGATTGTGGAGAAATTCCAGAAGGATCTGATGATGGAATTTCAAATTTCTTCAAAGATGGTGATATGTATCCTGATTGGCCTGCTGATCTTGATGATAAACCTAGTGAAATATCTTGGTGGATGATTGCTGTGGAATCGGCCAAGGCTTTTGGGAATGACTATTTCAAGGTTTACTTCATAAGATTCTTCCATTTTTATAGGAGTTATTTTCTACTTTTACTTCATT
>NW_021319925.1:338005-347631 GCF_001605985.2 Dendrobium catenatum
ATTTCAATCATAAACAAAACATGCAATTTTTTTTCATCATTGCATTCTTTCTTTATAGTTTATGAAAGTGTTACCTCCACTCACCACCAACCAATTTCCTACATGTCTAGATTTGGCCTCCTACTTCTATTTAACTATGATCAAAGTCCACTTAGCTCATCCCTCAACCACTATGGTCGCATTCTTTTTCAATAGTTCATAACAACATTATCTTTACACTCACCCATAATATATTATTTGTATTTATTTAAATCATGAATGAAACTTGCAATTTTTTTTTCATAATTGCATTTCTTTCTCCATATTTAATGGCAATATTATATCCAATTACAAGCAAAAAATTTCACTTAGCCTCTACCATTTATTCCAACATGACCAAGATCCACTCTTCCCTCTTCACTCATCACTCTACGACCACCTTCCATCCCTTATCACAAATATTATTCAAAAAAAAAAAAAACTCTTTAGGATAAATTAGCTCTCAAAAAAGGGTTTGCACAGTGATCGGTTGTATAGAGAGAACAGTGAAATATTGAAAATATAACTATAAGCTTAGTAGAGCTAAATTTAAAAGAAAAAATAGTAGAAGCAATATTATAAAAGAACTATGAAATGCTTCGTTCTAAAGAACAGATTAGGCAGTGTATCATTAGATTTCAATCTTACAATTTTGATAGTAGTCCACAACATACATTTTTGACGTTGAAATAAAACAATTGGGACAATATTCTGAGACAGCTATGAAATGTTTACTTCTAAAGAACAAACAACGAAGTATGAATAGATTTAGACATTACACCTTCAATGAAAATCCTCAACACACATTTCATGACATTGAAAAAAAAACTTTTAGGGGTTATATTCTAAACTAGCTCTGAAACGCTACTTCTAAAGAACAAACTAGGAAGTGCACCATTAGATTTTGAGACTACACCTTCAATAAAAATACACCAATGAAAAGCTCACAAAAGCTGAATTTAAAAGCCAAAAAACATTATGGATAATTTTTTAATTTAGCTACAAAATACTACTTCTAAGGGAAAAAAATAGCAAGATTTAAATAGTACACCTTCAATGGCAATCCTAAACCAATTTTATGGGATCTAAAGCCCTCTCATATAATTCAATGGCAAAACATAAGGTTGTCGCTCGACCAAGAGAAGCAGCTTCAATAAAGCAAACTCCATCCTGCTTCTAAACAAATGAGATTATTGATAAAGTCTACCAACACTTCATGACTTTAGATAACATCCCATGAAGTAAAAATAACTCACTTTTAGTCGAGCATGACAACCTTAGGTCTTTTGTTTCGCTTAGCCTCCGATGATAATTCATTAATATCTGTATGGTGTCTTGTAGACTTACTGTTATATTTGAATGTTGTATTGCTACTATTATAGTTTTCCCCGCCATTATCATCACTGTCAAGATAAGAATCTTCGCTGTCAGAAGAATAGCTGCTAGCTGATGCAATTGCTGGCTGAAAGCCAGACATTGATGCTTCTGCTGCAGTGACCGCTTCATCACTATGAAGATCAGCAACACCCAAAAGCAAATCCTTCAAGCAGAGAAGAACAAATGAATTCCAATTTTAGATGATGTTTGTATAATGTTTTTAAGGCAAATTATTGATGGAGAGAATGGCATACCATTTCAATATACTCCTTTTCATCATCATTAAGCACCTCAACATCATAGTTTGAAGAAGGGTTCACCTGAAACAACAATGAAAAACCATTTAAGATAAAGTGACAACAAAGCTTGAAAAAAACTAATTTGAGTGCTACAACTCATGCCTGTGCCCTGAGCTCCAGGTCTCGATTAGCTTTAGCCATGACTTTAAGAAATTCCTTCACTTTTCCAAGAGCTGGGAATACATGTCAATTGAGATCATACGCCTTGGATAATAAAATCACTAATAAAAATAATGTCAACACATTATTTTTTTAACCTTTTGGTGGAACTTTCTCATTGACACAGAAAAAAATCATCCTCGCAGACATTTCTAACTTGAAATATCCAAAGGAAAACAAATATGAAAATTTCGTAATAATATTAATTCATATTATATAAAAAATAAACTACATAAGTCAGAATATGCTCTTGGATTTGGGCATATGACCATATTTCATGATAACTGATAAGATGATGGTCATTATGGAGAAATTGTTCGTATCAAGATGTATTGAAATGATTAAAGATATATCAGTTGGAGTAATAAATAGCATTAGCAGTAGTTTATTAATGAATAGAGTTTGGAATCACAATAAGGCCGCATGAATGATCAAATATGAGATGGCTTCATATATGCTATTTGCAACTTAAATCTCATGGGTGAGACAACTTCAATTGAATAATTAGAACAATTGAAAAAGCAAAAAAAAAGAAGATAAAAAACTGTCTGTGCAGCCTTGTTTATGTAGCAGGGGTTTTGGAATAGCCAAAGTGGTTCCTAGTATATGTAGCCTCCTATTCATGTTTTTTTGCGGTTGTTTGATCATACAGCTTTGTAGATTTCAATTCCTTTAGCCTCTGATGCTTGAAGCCGTTGCGGGTGCACTTGAATCAGGCTCTGCGTGTATAATAGTCACCCTTGCAGAAGCCATAAGATTATAACGAGCCATTTTGGGAGGACTATCAAGTGGTGCTTATTTGTTCGGCCTATTAAGATTTACCTTGATGAGATATGCTTGTGATCGATATTACATTTGAACTGATTAAGAGATAACCGGCCATCGGAAAATAGATGGTTGCCAAAACAAAATCCAAGGAAAATGAAGGGGATTTCTTGATTAATTAAATTTAAGATTATGTTCAACCTAGGAGGCTTTTTAGAATCCTTTTGAGTGCAATGTGTGTGAGACAACTAATTTCAAAGGGATGTCATCTTTTTGTGATAGTGTGAAGTCTGAATTTTCCCTATTTATGATTTTTGTTTCATGTTTTCTTTTATTCTCAATAATTTGTTACTAATTTATTTTTGTCAAATCTATTTTTGTAATTGTAATGTGAATCTTAATACACAGGTGATTTTATATGGGTTAATTTCATTGATTTTTTTTATTTAATCAATCATTAACTTATCAATTACTGTCATTATTAAATCAAGCCTTAGATGAAAAAAATGAAAAGTTGCGTTATGTAGTTGACAACCAGAATAAAACTTGTCAAATAATAATGACGTGATGAATCATTTAATACATTCTATTAATGCTAAGGCGTTCCCTGAAAGTGACACAATGTATGGCTTAAATACAGTGAGAAGTGTGCAAGGGCCACTGCACCGGCACCGAAGTGTTGCGTTAAATAAGCAAGGATTCTCACATCATGGATGGATGTGAGCAAAAACGCTAGTCCATAAAACTGGAATTATGATAGAAACTTAAACTAGTGGTGTCAATTTTTGACACGACCTGAAACTCGACCCGAACCCGACCCAGAAAAATCCGGGTTAGGGTCAACCCGGACCCGAAACGGGTCAGGTTCGGTTCAACAAATCAACCCATTTTAAAAACCAGGTCAAGTTCGGGTTGACCCAGCAACCCGAAATTGACCCGAAAACTCGTATTTGAACTGAAAACTGGTAATTTTGGGTCAACCCTGGGTCATTCGTGTCGGGTCGGGTTCGAAAACCTAACCTGTTTTTAAAAACGGATCGGGTTCAGGTTGACCCGAATAGTGTCGGGTCAGTTCCAGATTCGCCCCGAACCCGACCCGTTGACCTGAATTGACAGCCCTAACTTAAACTATAGGTTCTCTTACATGCAAATTAATATAATTAATAGATATTATGATTTATATTAAGATAAATATTTTATATATTCATGAAACTAAATGAGTTGGAGATAAGGGTAAAAAGATTGATAGTTTAAGATTTAAACTGTCATTTATGTAGGAGTCGTATTTAGAAATGGTGTACGTGTGATTCTAGATAAGAGTTTGAAGGATAATGTTGTAAAAATTAATAGAATTATAATTTTAAAGATTGTTGTTGATGTTCATATTATAAGCATTATAAATGCTTATGTTCCTCAAATAAGTTTGGATATGTGCTTAAAATTAAAAATTTTAAATGATTTAGAAAAATTAATACATATGATATCTCTTGAAGAAAAAATTTTAATGAAGGAAATTTAAATGAACATGTTTGTAGAGTGACAGAATATTTTAAAAGCATTCATAATGACTATGAGTTTAGAGAAACTAATGAAGTTGGTAGGACCATATAAAATTTTGCTCTAGCTTATGATTTTATAAGTGTTACTATCTTATTTAAGAAAAGAGAGGAGTACCTCATCACTTATAAGAATGGACATAGTAAACTCAAATTGATTGTTTTCTTATAAGAAAAATTGATCATTTAGATTGCAAAGATTGTAAATTTATTCCAAGTAAAAGTTTATATACCCAATATCGCTATTGAAAAAAGGGCGGAATATGAAAAATAAAATAAAATGTTATCCTAGGATTAGATAGGGACATTTAAAGAGCACTAATAAAAATATTTTTAGAGTAAAATTTAATATCTTAAGATTTTGACTGTGCATGAAAATACTAAAGTTATGAGGGAAAAAATAACTAGTGATAATAAAAATATTACAAAGGATGTAGTTGAAGTATCAAAAGGAAAAACTTATAATAGTAAAAATAGTTGGCGGTAAAATCAAAATGTGTAAAAAAAGATCAAAGATAAAAAACTTTGTTATAAAAGTTAGTTTAGATGTAAAAGCTCGAAAAAATTGAGAAATGCATAAAGGACCCCATAAGAAGTCTAAAAAAAGTAATATACGATGCAAATGATTTAGTTTTTAATGAATTATATACTATATAAGATATTAAGGAGGGTAAAAAAATACTATATAAATTAGTTAAGCAAAAAAATAGGAAAAGTAAAAATTTTATTTCAGGTAAAGTGCATTAAAAATGAGATCAAAATGTGTTTTTATTAGAAGAGGATATTCGACAAAGATAGATGAGATATTTCAATAAGTTTTTCAATAAAGATCTTAGCACCCTCAATGAAAATAAGGATTTTTATTTTTATCATCGTATTAATAAAATTGAAGTTAGAGAGGCTTAAATGAAAATAAAGCAAGCAAAAGCTGTTGGACCTAATAATATTTCAATAGAGGTATGGAATGCTTAGGAGATGAAGGAATTTCTTGGTTTATGAAGTTTTTTAATATAATTTGAAGACTAAAAAGATGTCATATGAGTAAAGAAAGAGTGTGTTGATTCTTATTTTTAAGAATAAAGGTAATGCACAATAGTGTGCAAATTATAGAGGAATTAAGAATGTGTCATACGTTAAAACTACTGGTGAGAGTTATTGAGCATAGATTACAACATGATACTAATGTTTCTCAAAATCAATTTGGATTAATGTCGGATAGGACTACTATGGAAGCTATACATTTATTGAGAAGTTGATAGAGAAGTATAGAGGGAATAAGGAAGATCTATGTATGATATTTATTGATTTAGAAAAACAATATGATAAATTTCCAAAAGAAGTGCTTTGGAGAGTTCTAGAATTGGTATAGTTAATAATGCTGAAATTCAAATCATTAAGGATATGTATGTAGGATTTGTTACTTGTATTTAAACAAAAGGTGGTTTGACCAAGTATTTTCCTATTTCAATTGGATTACATCAAAGATCAACTTTAAGCCCATATCTTTTTGCTTTAGTCATGGATCTTCTTACTAGAAAATTGCAAGAGGATATACCTTAAAGTATGTTTTTTGCAGATGATATTCTTGTTTTCAATACGACTAGAGAGGGACCTTATGGATTACTTGAATTATGGAGGTTAATCTTAGAGTTTAAAGGTTTTCGTATGAGTAGATCTAAAACTAAATATATAGAATATAATTTTAGTAATGATAGATCTAATGGTGAGATTGTGACATTGGGTGATCAAGTTATTAAAAAGAGTGAACGCTTTATATATTTTAGGTATATTGTTCAAAACAATGGTGAAATATACGAGGATATCAATAGTATAATTCAAGTTGGATGGTGGAAGTGGAGGAATGCATCAGGCTTGTTGTGTGATAGGAAAGTACCCCTCAAATTTAAGGGAATTTTTTATAAGATGGTGGTGAGACCTACAATACTTTATGGTGTAGAATGTTGGTTATAAAAAGTGAAGCATAAAAATAAGTTAAGTGTTGCAAGGATGAGGATGCTTAGGTGGATGAGTGGCTTGACACTTACAGAATACAAAACAATTATATGCATTAAAAGGTTAGCATCCAGTGGCAGATTAAGATTGAGAGTTGTCTTATATGGTTTGGTCATTCAAAATGTCGGCCTCAGATGAACTTGTTAGAAAAAATAGATGTATTAGATTAGGCCTAATATAATGAAGGCAGAGGTGAAACCTAAAAAAGACTTGGTTAGAAATTATATAAAAAAAAATCTTTTTCGATTAGATTTAAAATGGATTGACTCTTAATATGAACACAAATAGAGAAAAATGATTCATAGTAAACTGACTCCACATAATAGGATAAAGTCCTTATTCGTTGTTGTAGATCATTGATGACACCAAAATATAATTTATTATATACAAATTACAAATGAGCTACATAATGCTTTGCCTAGGCTTATGGGGTCGGCTACATGAGATCCACCCTATGTTAGAAAATATTAGAAATGATATATTCTTATTAGATTTAAATGAGAATTTGACTCTTCACAAGACACTGGAGAAAAAATGATTCATGCAACCAACCCACCGTAATGGGATAAAGGCTTGATTTTGTTGAATCAATAAATTATCATATTGAGTATAGATTCATTCTATTCTGCTTGATTACTTAAAATTTAGGAATAATTAATATAATCGCCTTTTGAAAAAGGAATTTCTCATCCAATTTGCATTTTCAAACATTGCATTATCTATTTGCATTATAACCCTAAGTACCATGAAGCAACAGAGATTGTTTGAACAAGATTGACATCTAATGTGCTACTCAACAAGAATGAATGAAAATATGCAATACAAAAAGTTGGCATAGATTGTTGGGATAAGACAAATGATGATATATTGATTATGATCCAGTGAATTTCATTTTTGTTGTCTAAAAAATGTTTAAAACACCACATAATGATAGGTCATTTTAACATTTGAGAAAAGTGACTCAAGGATGAGAAAAGTGACTCAAGGGAAAGCACAGTTAACAGTTGCCAGGAAAGTTCATCTCTAACAACACTACCACCCTACCTCTTACCTTGAAACTCCTTTGCACAAATGAAAATTTGAAAGCAAACAAATTAAGTTGATGGGAAAAATATTAAAAAGCATATGTTATCCACTAAATATTGCGCTTAAAATCAACAAAAAAAACTGATGTGTTCCATTAATGTACATATCATAAGCGCAATATGGCATTTTATTCAATCTTGCAAAAAAGTGCATACAATGAGAAAGGGAGAGAAAGCACACACAATGAAGGGTAATCACCTTGGCTCTTAGGAAGCGGAGTAAATGATGGCCTTTCTTTTAAGTTCACATAGGTCTGGTGCTTACTTTCTAAGGTTTGAGGTGTGAGATTCTTGCGGCTAAGAAGAAGGCCATCTGAAACATTTTTTGTATTGATTCAAATAAATACTTATGATTCCTAACTTTAATAGTCTAAGTAAAAATTGACAACGATTGAAATAATGTACCTAGTAGAGAAGGCCTCTCAACATGATCCAAAAGTTCTTTGCTGATCTTTGGCATCGTAACCTCAGAAATTAATAGCTATAATCAAAGCTAATATGCATACAGCTAGCAGGAAAAGAATTCCTAGCCGACTCCCTTCTGAACCATGACAGAACCAAAGTTAAAGAAGCTACTCGATGATTGAAGATGTAGTAACCTATTATCCACTCAATTAAATCTAATTAATTTCATAAGAGCATCATATTGAAAACCAATAACTCTACAAAAGAACAAAAAAGGAAAAAATAAAATGAGGAAAACATGAAAAGAAGTTACAAACATATTAAAGCAATCTAAAAACCTTGGGGATTGTCATGCATTCAAGATGTAAAATAAATGTATTGTACTCTAATTAGTCAGAGTTGTAAGTTGTTTGATTACCATAAACTAAATACAGGAAAAATATTTTTCATATTGGATTGGATGTAAAGTTTAAACTTTGGCAATCCAAATAAGCATTACTCTTTTGTGGGTATGCCAAACTTAGCTTAACAATAAAAATACAAAACAAATCGGGGTTTTTGTTTGACAATGAGCTCTAGTAAGAGCCAAATTTGAAGCACTAATCAAGGTTTGGAATTGTGCAATCAAGTTTAAAGGCGTTCTTTGTTTTTTTGGCGAAAAGTAAGCCTCAAGAGTTTTAAGACATAAACCTCAACATTAAATCATTAAATTAATAAAATATGAAATATTACATAACATATTAACATCAAATTAAAATATCAAATAAGATCATAGAAATAAGTTTCTCCCTCTTTTAATTCAACATAAACAAGTTTTCTAAGTCAATAAGATTATAATTTATGAATTCAAAAATCATCCCTACTCTCATCACTTAGTGGATCATCATAAGAATCATCATTATAGTGAGTCGCTTTCTCTTCTCCCTCATCATCAATTGCAGTTGTGAAATTGAGTGCAAGTACCATTGTGCAAGTGCAACATATGATTGGGAGTTGAGAAGGTGAGTGCAATTTTGATTCTCGATTATATTTATTTTTAGTATAGGTGAAGAGAAATAACAAAATGAAATTCTTTTATAAATTAAATTTATAAGTCAAAATTTTTAAATCACAAAAACCCTCATTTTTTAGGCTTGTGCTTAGAAATTACACAAAGGAACACCTCAAACCCACTGAGATGCACCTCATCAGGCCAAGCTGAGGCACTCACCTCATGACATTTTCTTTTTAATTGAGCTAAGGTGGGTCTTGAGGCAAGCCTCCTTTTGTGAAATTTTAAACAATGGCCCTAATAAGATTAAAGGCAAATGACTTCAAGCGAACCTCCTTCCGGACGATGACAACGCCATCGTCGACCAAATCACCGCCAGGAGCTCTATATACATTATCCTCGCAATGGAGGAGGCATTCAAGGTAGGTGAAGTTTAGGATATCACATGAAGAGGCTATCTTCACCCTACAATCAGATGAACAGCAGCGAAAAGCTATATACTCCTTTCAATGAAGACAAACATTGGGTTTATATTCTTACATAAGATGGTAAATAGGAAGAAATAAGGTAGAAAGAAGCAAAGGTCAAACAGCCACAACATTAGGTGAAAATGAGGTTGGAGGTATTTAAAGTTCCTGAATCAAGAGGGCAAGGTATGCCATCAGTGGCCAAGGTGGTGATGTCCCATGCCAGTACCAAGTGTACAGGCGAACCTCTAGAAAAAAAAAACAATTCTTACTTCTCACAATAATAAGGTTAGGTCATGGATGGGGAAACCATTACCAATGACTCCTAGCAATTAGCAACACTTATTTAAGACAATAATCATATTTAGTCAGGGCGCATCACTTATGGGGACTGATTACACAACTAATTGAAAATTGAATTCATTTCATGAAATTATTATCTCGAGTGAACTCGTCAATTCCAATGCAAACTCCTCGATCGTACTGTGAGC
>NW_021319925.1:351640-360796 GCF_001605985.2 Dendrobium catenatum
GAATACATCAATAGAATGTCCATTTGAAACATTCCATGTCACAATACTTCTCAAGGATTTACCACCATCTTTGATAATTTTCCAAGCAGCAGAATTTGTTTTAATTCTGTTTTTCATCCTCCCAACAAGATCCATACTTTGGGAATAAAATTTTATGCAATAAGGAATCATCCTCTTTCATGTACTTCTAAGCAAGTTTAGCTCTTAGAGGACCCATTTTGCTCAAGCAAGAATGTATACCTCTGCCACCCAATTCCACAGGATCACACAACTTCTTCCAGCCGACATAATGCAAACCGTGAACTTCGTTAGTTTTATCCCAAATGAAATTTTGGCAAATCTTCTCTACCTCTTGAATAACTGATTTGGGAACTAATGAAACAGTTGAGTGGAATGAAGGAATATATAGAATTACATATTTAACCAATGTAATTCTTCCCACTAATGACATGAATTTGATTCCCCAATTATTAAGCTTCTTTAAAATCTTGTCCAGTATGAATTAGAAGTCTAATTTAGACAACATTTTTAAAGCCAATTTAGTTCCCAAATAATTGAATTCCTTCACTTCTTTGAACCCCAAGATGCCTTTGCTTTTTCTTTTCTTCAAGCTAGAAACTACTTTTCCAAAAAGCATACCGGTTTTACTAATATTCACCTTTTGGCCTGTCAAACAACAGTAATTTTCCACAATACCTTTTATAGTTCTTACATTCTTGAGTTTAGCTTCAGCAAAGAAGATTATATCATCAGCATATAATAGGTGCGAAATGCTTGGGCTGTTATTGCTTACCCGAACACCAAAATCATCCTTTCCTATTATAGCATTGGAAAGAAGCTGAGAGCATAAAATGAAAACGTAAGGAGACAAGGGACAACCTTGTCTAAAGCCGCACCTAGATTTGATCTAGTTGGAAGGAGTACCATTAATTAAAATAGAGAAATCTAGATTCAGCACACATTCAAGAATAAGTTTTGAGAAGAAATCCGGAAAACCAAAGTAAGAAAGAATTTTTTGAAGAGTTGGCCATCCCATTGAATCATATGCTTGTTCCATGTCTAATTTAATAGACACCAGCCCTTTGGAATCTTTAGAAAATCTGAACTTATGAATGAGTTCGTGAGAAATTAAAATATGATCTTGAAGAGATCTCCCACTAATGAATGCAGCTTGTTCAGCAGAGATAAGTTTCGGGATGATGTTTTTCATTATGTTAAGAATAATTTTGGCAGCAATTTTGTACACAGTATTACAAAGACTAATTGGCCTATAGTTATTAGTAGAAGTAGGATTATTTATTTTGGGAATCAAAACAATCAACGTTCTTTTCCAATCCTTATTCATAATAGCAGTTTCAAAAAAGTTTTTCATTGCTTCCCAGACTTCAGTTTTAATAATAGGCCAATAGATTTTAAGAAAAGAGTAAGTAATACTGTCATTTCCTAGAGATGAACCTCATGTAGTGTCTTTAATAGCATTTTCAACTTCTTCGAAACAGAATTCTTTATTTAATTGATCTTTATCTTTATCATCCAGAACAGAGAGAGCCTTCGGCCAACCTTCTAGAATACACCTTCTATCACGCCACTTGTCTTTGAAGTATTGTACCAAAATGTCTTCAATTTGGTTCTGATTTTCCACCATAGTCCCATTTACATCCTTGATGCTATGAATGTGATTACTATTTTTCCTTGCACTTGCCATTGAGTGAAAAAATTTTGTGTTTTGGTCTCCTACAGTAATGGTTCGGAAAACCGACCCGTTTGCAAAAACGGGTCGGGTCGGGTCGGGTTGAACAGTGTCAGATCAATTTCGGGTTGGACCCGAACCCGACCCGTGACCCGTTTTTGACAGGTCTAAGCATACCTACTTCAGGTTCTTTGATTTGAAGCATAAGAATTTCTTTCTTGAGAAATTCCTTCGTTTGATTTAATTCTTTGTGCTTGGCCTTATTCCAAAAGAATAAAGATTTGAGAGACCTTTTGAACTTGTAATTCAGAATTTCAGTCGGATTTCCTGAATCTCTTCTCATCCAAGCCTTTTTCACCACCGCAAATGATGCTGGATAGGAAGCCCACACCTCTTCGAATTTGATTGTTTTTTTACTGTTTGTAGGAGACACTGAAATATCAAGGAGAATTGATAGTGGTCAGACGTGATTCTGGGAAGATGTTTAACAAACATCTGTTGATTATAGTTAACTGTTGTAGCATTGACCATGATCCGGTCTAATCTTTCCATTACCCTTTCATAACCTTTTTTGTTGTTGCTCCAGGTCATTCTAGGACCAGTGAACTTGAGCTCATGGAGATCAGTGGAAGACATGAAGTAATTCATCTCTCTCGGTCCCAAAGAGAAGGTGAATTTCCAACCACCAATCTTATCTTCTTTAGCCAAAATACAATTATAATATCCACCTCTCACCAAAGGCAGATCTTTGGAGATATTATTTTTAAGCCATTCCAAAGAACTCTTCTATTGAGTACATCAGTGCTACCGTATACAGTTGCTATTCTCCATATCCCTTTATTGAGGATATCCAAATCACCTATGATGTATTGAGATGAAGACTCAATTAAGTTGAAATTCACTTGGTTGCTTCTCCACAGAAATAGTATGCCTCCTGATAAACCTGAAGACGGAACATAGTTGTAATTCCATCCTTTACCAATCAAAGATTCCACTTCTTTCTTCTCAAAAGAGACTAGTTTAGTTTCCAATAGCCCAACAAACATAACATTTTGATTTTTTACTACCTCCTTGAGGTACCCTCTTTTTCTTGGCTCCTCTACAATTCCAAAATAGGATGGAATTCAATTTTGGATCATAGGGGAATGAGCTCCCCCTTTCTCCTTTGCATCTTCTTCAATTTTTTTGGCCCTTGTCTTAAGGCTGATTGGTCCCAAACTCTTTAGCTGCTTAGTACCTCTCTTCTTCACAGTAGATGAAATCTCTTCGCATACTTTAGTTGCTACTTCAATATTCTCTATATGAATGTCTTCCCGATCCTTTGGTTGTAATCCTTCCTCGGTTATTTCACCTTCCTCTGCTAAACTCCCCAGAATATCGAATTTGTTTACTGAATTTGTAGTTTTAACTCCAGAAATCTCTCCAGTTAATATCCCCGCAACGGCAGAGCTTTTTTCAACAGTATTATTGTGTTTTGAATCAACATCTGCTTCTTTCTGATTAAAATCAATCGAATCAGATGGAATTTGACTGATCAAATTATTCCTAGAGTTTCCCATGAATGAATTGCTTAGTTTAGCTACTCCAACTATTTCTAATGATCTTCCTTCCAAACTGGAATTTGTCTTTTTTAATTCCTTGCTCCCATTTGCTTTCTTTTGAAACTTCTTTGCTTTGTAGTCTACTTGAATCCAAGGTCCATAGCCAACTTCTCTATCATTATCAACAGTAATTTGATTTTTATCACAATTGTTGGAATCTCCATTTCTAGTTTTGCCTTCATTGGTTTGAATTACATTAACTTGTTTATCCTTGTTTGAAGTAGAATTCTTCATACATTCCTCCATTAGATGGCCAAATTTACCACATTTGAAGTAGTAAGTTGGTAGCCTTTCATATTCCATATTCTCATAAAATTTACCAAGCTCTCCTTCCACCCAAACACCCAAAGGAAGCTTCTCATCGAGTTTGATCCTCACACAAACTCTAGCAAACTCTCTTCTAGACCACTGGAACATATTTCCATCAATCAAATAAGGAATCCCTACCAAAGAAGCAATCCTACAAACATTCACTTCATCCCAACATTGAAGTGGTAGATTTGGCATACGGATCCAGATTGGAGCTGTAAGGCCTTTGAATGAAGTAGGTGAGAAATTCGCAGCCCACCTGTCCATTCCCACTATGTTTCCATTAACATACCAGGGTCCTGATGTAGTTATTTCTTCCAATGATTCTTGATTTTCAAAAGCACACAGCACCCATCCAAGTCCAAGTTGGGTTAAATGAAATTTACCGTATTTGGACCATTGTCTTCTTAACTCAATGCTGATGGCATTGAAAGGGATGTTATTACCAAATATCTTAATCACCAGTGACTTCTCCAGTCTCTTTGAATTTTTAAATTCTTTTCCCACATGCAGTTTAACAGCTCCTTCTTCGTTAACAAAATTTCTCCAAAATTAATATCAGAGACTTTGATGTTCTCCTTTTTTTTCAGGCATTTAACCCCTGTTTATCAGTGACAGTATTGAAACTTGCAGCATTGTTGATTTGATTACAATTCCCGAGTTCTCCAGATTCATATTCTCGTACTTTGATCAGGTCAGTACTCCGTTCAGCCTTATCACTACCTTCTTCTTCCATAGACATCGAATTGATTTCTTTAATAACCAGATCTTCAGTAATCTGGTTGTTTTTTTTAGCATAATGTAAAACCACCTTATTAGCTTCAGCAGCATTCAAACAAGAGACTTGCGTACAAACCTCTTTTCGGATCAAACTGTCTTTGTGGAACTTTGTTGCTTGATTACAGATTATTCCTGAATTATCTTCTTCAATTAAAATATATTTCCCTTTACCAATGCAGTCAACAATCTTCTTTTTTTCCTTCAAAAGCACCTTCTTTGATGATCAGTGGCCACTCTTTGTTAACCCGGAGCGAATTATCCTTCAAAAAACTATTGTCTCCAAAAGCAGGTGGAGACGAATCGAATTGACGAGAGATCTTCTGAGATGATGGAGGCGGATGGTGGAGGTTGACTGAGATTACGGGAGCCTAAGTCCGGCGATCCTCCGACGCCATCGTCGACGTGCAGAAAAACCGCGAAGACGAAATTCAAAAATCTGCTATCAACGAAAAAAACGAAGTTTCTCTCTCTTCGCTGAATTCAAGAATTTGTGTGTAATTATAATCAATCTAATTGAGAAAAGTTAATAATATGATACATAACTAGTGCCACCTTAAATTATCTTAGAGCCCTCTTAGGAACCCGTAACACTTCTCCTCAAATGTGTTAACCAACTGTGAGGCATGCCTGGCTAAGGCAGTAAAATTTGTCGAATACTCTATAAATGATTGGCTATCTTAAAATAATCTCAAAAAACATCACTTGTATCTATTACTATGTTGATAAAGGCACAAACCATGATCATAAGCCATATGTAAACTCCTTCCAATTGATCAAAGAATTCGGCCTTCCCTGGAACGTTTCCTTCTACTAGCTCAATCACTAGTGCTTAGCCTCCCCATCTAACAAAAATATAGGCAGAGGAATCTTTCTCTCAATAAAACATTATATCCCATCAAACATCTTCTCTATTCTTATCAGCCACTCTTCTATTGTCCCTTAAACCTTAGAGGCTTTATCCTAAAAAACATCTAAAAGTGTCTATTTATATCATCAAATCTAACAAAAGAGATATTGCTCTGAGCTTCACCCATAAATTGCGCTACTAGACTGCCAAACTAAAAAAAAAAAAAAGAATTAAAACTAATAGTAATAGCAATACTCTACACTGGAGCTATTTGGTTTGCATTCCAACCATCTTTCATATCAGGGTCTTATGGATTTATCAATCAATCACACAACTTATATACAACTGAACAAAATATACACATAAAAATAATTAGAAATGAATACCCAATACTACCCAGAACTATCTCACTCGACTACTACTCAATTCCTACAACTTTATTTATAATTAGTCATTTGAAACTACTACTCTGATATCAAAATATGACTCTCATAACCTAACTGAAGTCCCATAGATAGAACATTTCATATCATGTTGGATAGTGATAAACCAAGGCCAAAATATAGTTTTGGAGAATTTTTAGATTTCTTTTAATTTTAAATAGACAACAGAGCTACTGAAAATATCCAATACACAATAAATAAAGTCATTAACACATTTCTTTCTTTTTATTCAACTTCAAAATGTTAATATATAATTAAATATGTATACTATAGTATATGACTACCCAAAAAATAAAGTAATAAATAAGAAATACTATACAAATTCTATAAAATAAAAAATATCTATACAGACTCATACATATTAGGACATGTAACCTCAGCTACTCAACTAGCTCTTTCCTCCTTTTCTAACCTAAAATAGAATGTAGAATGCGTGTTAGCCAATACAGGTTAACAAGTCTCACCTACCAATCTTAATTATTAATAATTAACACTTTATGCATGTGTAAAATTTAAAAGCAATTATTAGCAAGCTATTATACTGATCTGAGCAATGCTAATAGATAATATAAACTAAATAGTCTTTATACTAAAAGTAAATAAATAAGTATTTCATATATCAAAGTTGAAAGTTACATATTTTCATTCATACCTTTATACCTCACATAAAAAATGTTAGAATTTAGGTCTTTATGACTTCATATGCAATCATATCAGAAAATTGGACCTTATGACCCTCAAATTCTTAGCACATAAATTTTTTAAAAAATTTATACCATTATGACTTTCAGAGAATTCAATAGAACAAAATTTCCTCCAACATCAAAGCTCCTAAAAATCACATATTTTCAAATATATTAACACATATATAATGCATTGAAATAAAATAATGTAAATAAATAAATTTTAGAAAAGCACTTAATGCTTTATTGTTGGCAACATATTCAACACCCGAGTTAAATTTTATAAGATTACAAAGGATTATTCATAGTAATATTTTGAATATTTAATTATACTATTACATTATTTTTGAAATAGAATAATTATTTAATAATCCAAAAATAGTGCACTTTTTAATTTACACGACAAGAAATTAAAAAAAAAAAAACCTAAATGTTTAGAATGATCATATCTACAATATACATAAGGTTACATTGTGAAAGTTTAATAGATATAAAAATATCCACATTTATATGCTATGAAATCATAATTTTAATTAGAAAAATTTCTAAAATTTTAGAATTTAAACCGTAGATTTAGGTAGAATGAAATATACCTAGATCTACAAAACTTTTAAAATTGGACCAATAATACAAAATTGACTAGAGTGTCCTAAAATAGGCATCTCTCTCTAAAAACTTTGCCTCTCTTTCTATAGCTAGTTGCCTCGCTTTAGGCGGAATTGGCAAAGTGAAAAAAATGATATTTTTATAAAATTTGGACCTAGCCCAGCGATGCATAACCATGTAGCTGAAAGTTCATTATGGTTGTTAAACCTTTATAAATTAGAATGAGGACAACCAAGAGTAGGGGGGTGAATTGGTTATTTAAAAAATTTCTTAAGGTAAAAAGGAATTATTTTTGAAATATTTTTGAATATTTTAAAATGAACAATTTATGCGGAAGAAATAGTAATTTCACAATAAAAAAATTAGAGATTTTGACCACACAAAAAATCACAAAATAATGCAAAAATTAAATGCAAAAAGTAAATTGAAAGAACACACTAGATTTATAGTGGTTCGGTCAACTTGACCTATATCCACTCCCTCGAAAACCTCCTTTATAGGTATTGCACTAAAAATAGTGTCACTCCTTTTGCACCCACAACAAGAAAGAGAAGCCGTTATAAAATCTTTCCACCGACTCGATGAGGTAGAGTGCCTTGAATCATTTTACTCCCTCTTAGAGTAGGTAGAGAACCTGAAAATCCTTTTACTCTCTCCTATAGTAGGAAGAGAACTTTAGAATCCCTTTTCAACCTCCTAATAAAGGAAGAATACATTTGAATCCTTTTTCACCCTCCCTGTGAAGGCAAAGAACTTTGATCTGATGCTGATGAAGATCTCCCACAGAGCCACCAAGGAATAAGAGTGTTTGAGAAGGATAATTGAAGTGAAAGGCGTGAGAAGTAGAGAGAGAAGCTCCGCAATTTTAGGAAGAATTTGGAAGAAGATCTTGAAGAATTCGTGTGGCATTGTTGGAGATGGAAGATGGTGGCCGGTCATCCAATGATGACCGGAACACCAAAAATTCGCTATCTACCGCGAGTCCATTCATGTTGGATTCAAAAGGTAGATTCTCCTTCAATCGAATCTCTTAATCGGACATATTGATTCTATGTGTCCCAATTCATCACAGAATCAAAATCCTATTGTCAAAGAGATCCTCAAAAATTCATTTCATCCTGATATAACCTTGGGACCTGGATGCACGTGAAGTTCAAAAATAAGAGAAGATATTTTCCAGATTTCAAAAAGGTTTCAACCATGGATAAACCAAAAGCTGTTAGTGTTATTGCCATGGTAGATGTTGAAGATGAAGGGAAAACAGATTCTTCTGTTTCAGAAAATTCAAATGGCTGCTGAAAACAGGTAGAAGATGAAAAACAAAATCCTAACAGTAATTTGAATTCAAATTATGAATTCAAAATTCTGAAATTTGTGATGAAAGTGGAAGTTAGAGATGAAGCTGTTGCTGAAAAACAGGATAATATGGATCAACCCGTGAATGAAAACTGCTCCATTTCGGATTTCAAATTCAAAATTTGAAATCCACATATCATGGAGGTAGTTAAGGTTGTTGAGGAGTTTATTCCAGATTTTTCTATATCAAATACAAATGGACTAATGCTGTTAGTCAACGTGTATGCCTAAATTAGTTGAGGATTTGAACATTCAAACCCACAAAAGATGGAGGCAGTCAGGGAGAAAGTTGAGAAAGAACAAATTTCAGTTTTTACTACTTCTAAGGCTGCTAATAAACTGATGAAAAGAAGGAAATTCAAATTTCAGATTTGACTCCTACAAAGGCCACCGAAATTCCTAAAGTTGCTGATTTTTTGGGAGCTAAAAAAACAGATTTTGAAAACTATTATCTACTTTGGTGGTGATGTTAGTATAAATGGTAATATACTAAATATCATTGATTCTTCCTCCTCCATCAGCTGTTTTCTTGAATTTCAATAAAACTATTCTTAAGAAGATAAAAACTTTTTAAAGAAGAATGTTTCACTCGGTTCAAAGCATGTTTTATTCAAGAACTTCAAGCATTGGTCCGGTGAAAGAATTACCTAGAAGGAAAATGGCTGAACACAAGGAGAAGAACGTTTTGAAAGGTTCTTCTTCCTTTTTATCCCATTAATATGAAGAAGGATTCGTCAATGGATAGCAACAAAAGAGAGATACTTTTGAAGATGGAACACAAGGTCTTAAGTTTGGCATAGTTTTACCAGTTTTTTGGATTTTATCATTGATTATAGTATTA